>NC_061516.1:31217500-31265000 GCF_022379125.1 Scophthalmus maximus | reverse complement strand
TTCACCTGAGACAGATTCCTTACTTGAGTGACTGGTTCTTGTCCTTGGTCTTGTGCTCCACCACCATCTTGCCACTCTGACCCACGGTGAAGGCAAACGTGCCCTGGACGTGCTGAGGATACCGCAGCTTGTGCATGTGCTTCCTGAAAACCTCCGCCAGGTCGGACGCAACCTCCTCATCAAAAGCAATCTTCATAAGCTGCAGTCACACACACACACACAGAGCAGTGAGGGGAGAGAACAGCAAGCACAGACAAACGAAGAAGAAGAAGAAGAAGAATAACAGGGAGTTGCTGTTTGTGAAAGGGTCTGAATTACCTGGAAGGTGCAGGAGCGTAGCTGCAGCCCCTCCTGGACAAACTGATCCATGGGTAAACTGACGGAGATCCTCTTCTCCTTGGTCAGAGAGGCGATGGGGAATGAGCGCGTGACTACTTGTTCTCCCACTGCAGGAAGACGACGCAGACAAAGAATTGGGTTCAGATGACTCTCAGGTCTGACCCCTGCCTGTCAACGAAATGTGTGTGTGTGTTTGTGTGTGTCATGTCTCACCCAGTGGGTCTGTGGGTGTGCCCTTGAAGATGAGTCGGTAGGTGGTGAGGAAGATGGCCCCCTCGGCGGGGAGCAGCGGAGGACCTCCCATCAGGCCCGTGGCCTCCTCGCGTCCATCAGGAACCAGGTGGACCCGCATGCCGTCCATCACCAGCTCCTCGCCCGACAACAGGATCGGCCTCAGCAGCTTGGGCTGCACACGGACAAGACACAAAAGAGAGGACGACAGGGAGGATGAATTAATGGTGCAGAGAGTCAAAATGGAGAAATCAACTTCACTACATCTCCATTAAGGAATCTGAGAGCTCCTGTTCCTACTTGAACACAGAACAGTCTGGTTGGAGAAGATGATGTCTACATGCATGAGACGAAGAGCGTCTCAAAACAGAGAATCTCTTCTTCTTGGACGTTGTCCAATTTCAAAAACATGTCAAACATATTTCAGATGCCAAGAGTTTGGACAATAAGTTACATATTTTAAATTGAACTTCTCAGTTTAGGTTTTATTTTTCATCATTTTTATGAAGCGCGAAACAAGACTTTAATGTCCTTTAAAACAAAGTCTATCACCATCATCATTACGTTGCACCCATGCCAACATGTTGCACTGTCACGAGTTCAACTGACACACAAGAAAACGTGTAATGATATTAGATATGATCAGATAGATTTGGATGTTATTGGAACAACCACTACACTCATCAAACCACCCAGCATGCTGAGTTACTGGACGACTGCACAGTTCGGGAATCTTGTCAGACAGCAAGACAAAATAAATATATAGCAATGTTATTATTCATATTGGTGAGTTGTCATGCAGCTAGATCTGTAATTTCAGATTTCTTTTTGATCAGTCCCTGAGGAACCATAGCTTTACTAAAATGACTCTCATATCTTCTTACTTATTTTCAAACAGAGCTGCTCAACCTTTCTAAACATGAGCAGAAAGAAGAATGAGGCCGGCTCTGTCCGCTAATCCCTACGTCACTTCCTGTCCCACAGTGACCTCTTAAGGAAGTCCAAAACTGATGGGGAGTAAATCAAAACGCAACACCTAATGCCACACACGTCTCACTACAGGGAGACCACAGTCTCATTCCACGACATTGGAACTGATCTTCAAATGGATGTGCACAGCACTTGTGTGTGACCGGACACTGTGAACAAAACCAGAAGGGGGAAGAAGACAAATCTGCTAGCATGGAGTGGCATCATCCAAAGCTGAGCAGCTACATGTTTTAGGGTTAGAACATGTGGAGTCACGCTCAGCGAGGCCACCGCCCCTAGGGAGAACACTGCACCCTTCGGACTGAAGGCACTCGGGGTCTGCGGGGCCTCGGGGAGCTACAGCAGCCAGGCTGAGATCCGCTGAGGCTCAGAGACCAGACGGCACAACAAGGGAGAGCAATCACCCAGCATGCATTGCTCAGGCGTGCTGAGTCAGACGGCTCTGTCTCTGCCGGACAGACGTACCTGCCGTGGTACTGTGAGCTGTAGGGATTGGAGCAGAGGGGAGTGGGCGGGGCAGGCTGGGGTTCTGCATGGCCTTTGTCCAGTGGGATGTAAAAATAGGAATTGGTTACCTTTTGGATTGGAGGCAGCCTCTTACTCTCCCTGTGGACTGCGTCCAACGTCTCAATGTGCATCTGAACAATATCTGCAGGGACAAAGACAGACGGACGGAGATGTCATCGTCCACACTTGACAGATCTCAGATTGCGGCATGTCGTGGAGGTTCCGGACCTGGTATCATGGTGTGCAGAGCCTTCAGGTGCTCGTTGGTCACGCCGCTCTCATTACACACTTTGTCGACGAAGCGGTTGATGAAGCGCACCACAGAGTTGGCCACGTCGGAACTCTCAGCATCTTCGAAGCCGCTCTCCGTGTCGTAGCTCTCCGCCATGCTTCCTGCGATACTACAAGACAAAAACATTTGTTTTTAAATTCATAACAACCAGCTTTAAGAAAAGCACTACAGTGCAACACCAGCATCCTTGATAATGAAGTGTAAATCATATTATATGAAACCTTCACCCTCTGTAGGACCGAGCAGAGGTAAAACAAACAAACATTTTCTTTGAAATAACATCGGTTGAGCCGCTCTATCGACAAATGAGGAAACACAATCCAATATTCGCAGTATAAAGAACTGAGAAGTGTCTGTGGCGACATTCCCAGGAAGAAAAAGCTGCTGTTGTTTTTAACTGAACTTTTTCTTTTTGCTGCAGCTTCACATTAAAAGCATTTATCTGGCGACTTTCATTATGAGGTAGACACTATACTGTGCTGTTACGGCTATTCTTCATAAAACCTGCGTCTACAAAACCCGACTGGTCACTTTCATTTTGTTTTTGAAAGAGGATCAATTTTAAAGATCCATCCCGTCACATTTTAAAGTATATAAAAAGAATCAGCTATGCCTAATATTTGGTTTAACATAGTTTACCCCCCAAAAGAGTTAAAACAAAAAACATGATATGCAAATGGCATCAGCAGCCTTCAGGAACAATCGATACATAGTAATGTAAAGCAGTGGAATTCAGATCATTGCTTTTAACATTAATTCGATTTTGTTGTGTATCGTGACTCTCTTATTGTTGTGACAGTGATCGTAACCATATGTCTCAGCTCTTTGTTGTAAGAGATATTGACACAGAACAGTCTTTACGTGGGTCTTTACTCAGGTAGTTTCAGACAGGCCGACCAACCTGAATATGTTCTCCTTTTATTCTCTAACTGACCCCCGTCAGCTGTCCGTACCTGTTTGTGACATAGCTGTTGCTCACGCTCTCCACGTCTGCAAGGCCCGTGCTCCTCAGCAGCCGGTTCTTGCTGGTGTCCAGCGGCAGCAGCAGGTAGCTCATCCTGTTGGCGTAGTGGATGGCCTGGCTGAACACGGTGCTCTCCTCCTTCTGCACGCGCTCCGTCTGCATCTCCTTGCCGAGCGTCGGCCAAAGTCTGTTCTGCTCCGACGCCAGCTCCAGGGCGCTGATCTCCCTGCCCCTGCCCGAGCCGTCCTGCTGCTCCTGGGAACAGAGCACAGAGGTCCACTTGATGACCGAGCAGCTCAGGACAGATACTGGACACAAAGCGAGCTGGAGGTCAATTGTGTGTCATAGAAAATCATGTGCTCACTGAGTTCTGCTGCTGCTGCTGCTGCTGCTCTCCGTCCTCGGTCTCCAGGTACAGAGCCCTGATGTGGTTCTGGACGTCACCGTAGAACATGGCCTCCCAGAACTGCATGTTGGTCCACACCATGTGCTCCTGTACGCAGCTATAGGCAAACTGAGTGATGCCCGAGCCAAGTTTCTGTCGAAGGAGAGATGGTTACTGAAGGGACGGCCCGCTGGAGGAGGACAACCTAACAACATCAACTCTCACCCTAAGCTGCAGAAGTCATGTGGACAGGTTCTGGCTACGTGCGTCCCTTAGCTGTTAAAGAGGAATTTGTGGAATGTGAGACTTACTCTGCAGAAAGCTGTGACCAGTGGGAGCAGGGCCGCTGCGATGCCGTGTTCATCCATGTGTGAACAGTCCTGAGAAAATATAAACGACACATCACACCAGACCTGAGACACTTCTAATGATATGACGGCTTGTTTTCAGTACACACACAAACCACAGCTAACAGACGGGAAATATTCCCATTTTTACAAAACGTGTTTTGCTTTAGAATCACTTACTGCCACTTTAGTTTCAGCTGAAATTGTTGCAGATGCTTCAAAGAAATGCTCTGTTAGCCTCCGTGAGCTGAGTCATGATGTCATTGTAATGATCAAACAGTAAACCAGTGAAACGCTCTCATTGGCTACATGCATCTAAACTGTCAGTCTTTGTAGAAAATGCAATGCACCGAAAGTAGAATGAGACCCAGTGTTCCCCATTAATGACCTCAGCTGTGGCAGCCCGCCACAGTCTCATTTGTCCCGACACTTTCATCATGAGCCAAATTATTTTTTACATAAATAGTGTTTTGTGCCGTTGCTTCTCTGTTGAGCTGTGTGCACTGATCCTCGCCCTGCTCTCACTGAGACCCAACTGTCAGTCAAACTGGCCAGCGACAGAACCAGGAGAGAGCTGCTGAGGCAGACAAACATGGACGATCCCATTACACAGAAAAAGATAACAACTAAAATGTGAAAAACCATTTAGAAGAAATTGAAGTGAACTGGGTGCACTGGGTGCTCCCTTCGGTGTAATCAAACGCACCTAGGGAGACGGCCGCAGAGGCAGCTGTCATTAGGTCGGACAAGCAACTTCTCCACTTTTCATAGCTTCTTTTATTTTGTCCAGGAGGAATAACCTGCACTATTAAACAACACCAGCTCAGGACAGAGGTCTACTACAGGTGGTTTACACCCTGTTTGTTTTAATCCTTCAAAATGACCAACGACCTCAGATTTTTCTTATTGTAATAATATTTGATCAACTCAGGTCTGTTCCAGTGTTTTCGAGGCTCACCTGTAAGGTGCAGTTCAACATGCGGATGATGTAGTCAAACTGCTGGTCGTCCAGCACTGCTCGGTTCTGCAGCACATGCTGGTTGAGCTCCTGGGTCAGACAAACCCGGGCGGTCCGACCCTTCAGTGCTCGCAGGACAGCTGGCATCAGCTGGAAAGAAAGACACACAATATCTGAATCACATACACAGTCAGTTCAAAAATCAGTAACAAAAGAGTAGAACAAATAATGACATATTTTTAAATGAACATGAAGTCAGTATTTTAGGAAAAGACAAAAGAGTGGAGACTAGATCCTCTGCTTTTTGATAACTAATGAAAAATGAACGTTAGAGTCATTATTTTTGTCTATTCTGTGTGAAACTCTGCAGAGATGCATCACACCCACCTTCTTCGCCTCCAGCATCTTGTTCTCAAAGATGTAAGTGATGCAGTTCCTGACCACCTCCAGCCTGCGGGCGCTGTTCGCCATGACGTGTCCGTTTCTGTCCACAGTGTCTCCTGCAGAAGTGGGGGAGCGGACACTCATTCGTCACTGAACACAGCCCCATGTAACACACTGTGAGGCAGACCCTCGCAGGGGGAAGTTCACACATGACGTTGGTGTAACGAATGAAACTTTCAAAAACAGATTAATCTATAATGAAAATAATCGTTAGTTGTAGCCCTAATTTCACCCACATCCTTTTTCCGATCTTCATATTTTTACTGATTATATTCTGTTCAAAGACTTTTCAGGATTTAAAGTGTGATAATCTCTTATATGTTAGTCATCTGAAGATATATTGGCCTATCATAGACATTCATTTTAGTTTTTTTGTGTTTTTTTAGCAGAACATAATGTAGAAAAAAGATTCCTGGGTAAATTAAGAAATGACGTCATCACATAGTTTTTCCAGCAGCGCCAGCTGCGATTCCACAGTTCTCCATACTCTGACCTGCAGCACATGTAGCACAGTACACCTGCTAACACCTAGTGTCACATCAATGTCCCACATGCTGAGAGCAGCACTGGTGGCTGAATGCTACTTTACACACCAACACAGAAACACGGTTTCCTCCGCAGCTCACCCAGTGTGGGTCCAGACGGCACCATGCCCTTTAGCTCCGACTTGACCATGGGAGGAGCCGTCTTGAGCTTGGCGGCAGCGTGGTCGATGAAGAGCTGGACCGCAACGTCGTCCAGGGCCGGGAAGGGTGTTTGACTGTGTGCAGCGTTCTGTCTGTTTTCTGACGGCCGCTGGACTTTGTGCATCGCCACTGCGGGATAAGGGTTCTCCTGCAGGGGGGGAGACACAGACAATCAAGAAAAAGAGTAGAGGGACAAACTCGAGTGTCAGAGACATAAAAAAAGACGAGGACAGAGTGAAGAGAGAGAGAGAGAGAGAGAGGGGGTTGGTCTCATGACGTTAGACGAGTACAATGGGAGTTTACGTTTTTGAAGAGCTGCTCGGCCAGCTCCTTGACGTGGTTCATGACTTTGTGTGGACAGGCCTCCTCTTGTCGTATCCGCTCCACCTCATTGGCTACCAGCTGTGAAAACAGGACCGAGGGAAGTGAGCTTACTTCAAATATCAAGTTCCATCATTCTTTGATATCTGAGGCAATAATTACATTCAGCTACAACCAGGAAGAGAACAGGGACATCGTTTTTAAATAAAGAAATAAATGTCAAGAACATCATGAAACAGATTCATGCCAGTAGTTGGACACAGTTCTCCTGATCGACACTCGGTGGTGACAACGTGTCAGGAAACATAACAATCAAACAAACTTAAGCTGCTCGCCAGCAAACATGATGCAAATAATCCAGGTCTTAAGATATTCACAAAACTGTTTTTACTAATGCTCAATAATGGATTTGTTGAAATCATTGTTATAATCTTTTTGAGAAAGTGGTTTTCGTGACTATTCATAAGTTCTTTTGCCTTTCGGCACATTGTGCTGAGAGACTCACATCATCAAACAGGTCCGTGGCTCTGTAGGGAGGCCCCCTCTCGGACACGAAGCCTGCAAATGCCATGCCGTCCAACACCTTCATGAGGAAGTCGTCCTCCGTCAGCGACCTCTGGCCCAGGAAAGCGGCCTGTGGAAACACACGTTAGCACCAACCTTGTGTGTGCGCGCGTGCGTGTGCGTGTGCGTGTGTGTCTGTGTGAGGGTGAGATATAATCAGGATTCTCTTTCATGTGAAATACACATATGATGTGTGTTACATGCTGGATTATCTCCCTGTACCTTGTGGAAGCGGATCACCGGTTCGGGGTGAATGCGAATGATGTGTAGACACCAGCGGTAGCCCTGGAAGAGCCGAGCGAACAGCCACAGGAAGACTGCCCGGATCTCCTTATCCTGAAACACACACAACTGTTGAGTGGAAGTCAACACACATCATGGAGTGAATAGGACACACGGCTGTTTTCTTTAGGGCGGCAATACATTGATTCTAGTGAATTTTCTCTTGGCAACAAGAAGAAAATGCAGAAACTTGTGATGGCCGTGCAGGACTCTTGACTTACATCTTTACATATCAGTTATAATGTTGCTGTGCCAAAACTTTGGTCTCTGCATGTATTAACTTTTATTTCCTCTTAAAAATAATACTATTACACTGTTTAGACTGTACTGGCTAAAGTTAGAAAAAGGTGCTATATATAGACGTCTTCACCAGGAAACATTTCAAAGCCTTAAAATAAAGAAGACAGCAGGTTATCAGCTGACAGACGTTCATTCTCACCTGGATCTTGAGTGCAGAGGGTTGCGCAGACAGTGGGGGGAAGGCATGGTCAGCGAATTCCAGCTCTTGGTC
Source organism: Scophthalmus maximus (assembly GCF_022379125.1). Classification (NCBI taxonomy): domain Eukaryota; kingdom Metazoa; phylum Chordata; class Actinopteri; order Pleuronectiformes; family Scophthalmidae; genus Scophthalmus; species Scophthalmus maximus. Next base: position 31,257,179 of record NC_061516.1, on the reverse strand, counting down.
CAAAATCTACAACAACCATCACATGAAACCTCCATCAGTAACTTCGGACTAAGTCTGCGTACCCTCCTTGTGTTGCTCATCTTAGGAACATCACTAGAGTCCTGGATAAATCCTTCCAGCAGAAGGGTTTTCATAGTGGGCTGGGGAGTGAAGTGGTGATGAAAACTGCATCACGTGTGTTTTTTAATTTGGTGACACCTTCGCTCTTCCGACAGTGTATGAATGTTACAGAAAAAGTACAGTACATAGCAGCGCAGTATGAATGTGACTTGTCCTTTAAAACACTTTGAGTGGTTAATAAGACTAGAACAGTTTGATATAAATATATTCCATTTACCATTTGAGGTTTACTTTTAGAGAAGTGGAAACAATAGGAAATAACGGTTATTCTCAGTGACAGATTTTTCTTTTGTGAGACAGAAACATCTGCAGCTACGACGTATCCAGGCGGAGCTAATACGCAACAAACTCCGTCCCTTGGCTGTTACATGGACATCCCAGGGAACTGTAAGGAGAGCGGAGCAGCTAAGCCCCGGTTCATGGTTGCTGCCCAACAATCATCATCATCATTTTGCAGCCTTCACCCAAACCACACTGATCTGTTTTCCAGTGATGGAGGTTCGATCAGACCGGCTGCTGCTCCCCAGTTCGTTATTGTTATTAGTCCTTTATTATTATAAATAATAAGCCTAACCCTGATTGTCTTGGGGCGCCATACACTGACCACCTTGTTGATCTGTGTAAACGAACCAGTAATCTCCTTGATATATATTGAGCTCTTATAATAAATACTTCTGTTTAAAACATCTCCCTGAATCAGCATCCACTCCATCAGTTTGTGACTGAAAAGGAATAATCCTTTTCAGTCACAAACTAGTTAGGTTGAGTTGCAGCTGAGATCTGCCGGCTGAGGACACAACCCAGTGATCTCCTCTTTGACGGGTTCCCAGCTTTCATTCCATCCACACAGAGCCATGGCCACAACACACAAGAGTCTCCAGGTCAGAGGTCATGAAGCACAGAGAGCAACCAGCGACACAAACACAAAAACAAACAATTTCACAATGAAATCGCTTCCATACTTCTATTAGACCTCTGCTTGTTTTTTGGTGGGGTTTATTTTAGCCTTGTAATGTGAAGCATTCAGCTGAGTGAGTCACAGCTCAGTGTCCTGCTCCAGGACACTCTAACACACTTGTGTTTGTACACATCTGATGTTACACGTTTAATGGGACAGCAGTTGTTTAGAAAATCAACCCGGGGTAAAATGAGGAGTCGTTTCATTTGGCTATGATATGACACGGAACAATGACCACTGTCATCTGGTTTCAGTCTAATCACTGTCATCGCTCTATGACGTGACGGTTCTGAAATAAAACAACAAAGGTCTAGATCCCTGCAGAAAGTCACTTTGTCAAACACACATACGTAAATAACAAAGTGATAAAAACACGAGATAATGACACAGCTTAAAGGGTAAAATCAAACAGAGAGATAAAAGAGATGTATAACAAGGTTGTGCAAGAAGTGTTATGGCTACATCCTCGGTGTGAGAAGATAAGAATGCAGACAGAGAGAGAGGAGTGTCTGATAAGGTGGAGGATGGAGCAGGTTGCAGGGCTGTGATGGGGGAACTACTGACCCCACAGCAGGCGATGAGAGGGTGGACGGGATGAGACGCACCATGAACAACAAAGTCCACATATACAAGTTCAAATTTCAATAAGTTCACTATTTCTCTCCAGCTACACAAGCAAAGCTGACATCAGTTGCAAGTGGTAGTGAAAGAGAGAAAGAGAAGAACCTAAAGCTCTTTCAAACTCAAAGTTTTTACTTCATCAAAAGACGGTTAAAGGTCCGGAACGCTCTTCCCTTCTCTACATCGTCCTCTGCAGCTGTTTCCAGACTGTCTGTCCTTCTGCCATTTGACTGCATCTAGACTGCTGACGTCACAAAGTCGGGACGATGCATTTATGATTAGAAAATATCTCAGGATTAAATGTTATTATAAATATCTGCGAGAGTTCGTGGGAAGAGCATGTCCAATTTCAAAATTCCGCCCGCGTCCAAACACACTTGGCACATCGGAGCTGAGACGGAGAAGCCAACTTAGCCTCTGCCAAACAAACACATCCCGACCTCTGCCTCGGTGACCGCTGATGACCGGTGAGTCAGCAGCAGAGGGAAGACCGTCCTGTGTTCTGCGCCGCGCTCGTCAGTCATTCACCAGGTACTCACTCCCCTCGTTTCATACAACAACAATAATCAGATGAAATGAAGCATCAGGATTTACATGTGACTGCAAACACAGCAGCAGCAAACAGAGCCTGATCATCCAGGACCTCAACCAGAATCATAACTTCATACAGAGACGGAGTGACGATGTTCATTTCGTCTGATTGTAATAATAACTTGCCCTGAAGAAGGGTCAGAGAGTCCCGAGAAGCATTTAGAAATCAAGTCAAAGTACTATATTAAAAGCATGTCGTATGTTTTCTAATACTTGTGTTTGTGGTTCAGTTCAGCTTTTTAGAAGACTGACGCTTACATGTCCCAAAAAACTAAGTCTTTATATAATGAAATATTTATTAGAGCCCGACCGATTTATATATGATATGATATGAGCTGTTAACAGACAGAAAACTTTTATTTTACAGAACAAATACTGGAGAAATGACGTGCATTTGTGTTTCTAAATGTTTATTTTCTATATTATTTCTATATATTTGTGTTTTCTTTATAAATATTAACAATAAACTTTATGCTTAAACTCTAAATGATCAAGCCTCAATTCCATTTCTTTGTCATGAAGGTTTGATAATGACATCTAAGGAATATTTTAAACGTGGCCATGATTATCCTGTTTAAGGGGTATGTCAAAGTGCACGGAGACAATAAGTGAGGCAAACAAAACTGTGAACCTTCTGCTTCTGCTTTTTGTTTTTCTGGAAAATAACTCTTGAAAGTTTCAAGTTTGCAAAGTTGTGTTTTCAAGTTTGGTTAAAAATATCTTTTACAATGTCAACACAATGTAATTTAATGCAGTAAAATAATAAATCAAGAGGAAGATAAAGGGAGTGAGTTCTGTTTATAGATGCTGTATATTGAAGTGTTATCACGACTAGTTTGTCTTTGTCAGACTGTTAACTCTGCAGCACGTGAGGTGGTAAAAACCAGCAGGATGCCGACAGGCCCGGGCTTATGTGATCTAACAATTATTCTGTATGTGCCTGTAATCATCATCTTTTACTGCAACATTTCTGTTGTCATCCACACACCCAAGACACTCAACGAGATGAGTAACTGCACTGTTTGAAAAGCATCACCCCCTATCTATCATGAAACATATACAGTAAACTGTACAACAAAGTCAACAAGATTATAAGGAACCAGGAAAAAAAAATGTTCAAACACTTAGACAGATAAAAAAAAGCATTTCTCAGAATGGGCTGCACTGGAATACAGGAAGCAATGATTGATAAGAGCTGGAATTACTTGAAGTGCTTAATGGGAACACAACAGAGCAGAGCAGGAATCACACGTGATCGGACGTGTGGGTGATGTGGTTATTACTCCGGCTGAGTGGGCAGCAACAAAACTGTTGAAACACCAAGCTTCAACAAACAGGAAAATAAAAACACAAAAGACTCAATGGAAACTAAAATGCACCTTTCCAACAGGAAGGATCAAAAAAAGGGTTTGTGAAATGAAACTTCAGGCTTAGAAAATAGATTAAGAAAAGCAACAGCATGTCAATCCCAGTGCTCAGTTCGGTGTGTATCGTGTGTGTGTATCATGTGTGTGTGTTCTGGGTTCCGTCTGCAGCTCTTACCATGGACAGCGCAGTCTGGGTCTGCTGGAGGAGCGGCTCAGGCAGCAGGGAGATGTTGACACACTCGGGGGTGGTCACCGTACCACCGTCCAGGTCGGCGATGATCACGTCCAACTGAGCAGAAAACACACGCACACACACACACACACACACACACACAACCACACACACACACACACACACAGACACACACAGACACACACACACACACACACACACACACTTTTTATCGGTGCTTCTGAGACTGTGGACAAAGCACATCAGCGTGATACAAAAGGCCATAACAGCCAGTGAAAGACAAAGACGGAGACCAACAGAGGAGAGTTGTCCCTCAGCTGCTCATTACATGCAGACAGTGACCTCCGAACATTGACCCTGGTGACTGCTCCTACATCGATAATGTTCGTCTGACTACTGTACAAGACACATCGTCTGGTTGTTGTGGAAGCCATGGGCACGATGTCTCAGACAGCAGCGTCCATTATACAACTCGTCAGGCTTCAATAAGAGAGCAGCAAATGATCTGGAGCAGGGGTTCTCAAACCTGGGGCAGAGATCACTTCTGGATCAAACTACATCCAAAATAAACCTGTTTGAGCTGGAGACTGGTTTCTAAATGACATCGTCTGTATAAGTGATATAATGATTCAAAGTGAGATTCCAACGACCTGATAATTCTGGGGGGTCATGATTTGAAAAGGATGAGAGCTACTGATGTAGACATTTATTATTTTAATGGAATTGGTATAATTCATCTTGGCATGGTTTGAATAGATAACTATATTAGAATCTACAGGTACCAGATTGGGCAGTTAAATAAGAGACAGATGAACTGTTGCTTCATGGGTCACAAGAGTCGACATGTGATCTGCACTCAGATCCATGTCAGAGCAGCTGAGCGTAGACTGATCTATACTGTATGTACAGTAAGCACATCACAGGAAAACCTTCACCTCCACCGTCTCATTTGAACTTTATGCAACAATGCTCTCAACTTTTAAAACTTTAACAGACACATGTCTCTCTTACAACTGGAAACTGGCAGTTGGTGGTAGAACTAATTTATCTTCTGGTGGTATAACTGTTTGTTGATTGTTGACACAATGTGTTGTGTGGAGGTCAACTACAATTCCGACAAGAAATGTCCTGCCTTTCCTGCTACAGTGATGCAGTTTGTCTGCTCTCATCCTGTTGAAGCAGTGTCACATCGTGGTGATGAGAACCTACCAGCTCTTGTGTTTCGGAACGAAAGAAGGAATTGACACCGATGATGAAGGGAGTAGGAGTGCTCAGGACCTCGAGCAGTTTTCCCGGTAGGATGGGAACGTAGGTGAAGCTGAGAAAGACACAAACAGCAAGAGACTCTTCACGTGAACCTGTATTCTTACGGTATCCGACAGTCACAGCAGTGAGCCACTGTGGGCGGAGACTCACCTGTATTTGAGGGGGAACATGATGGCCAGCAGACCGCGGCAGGCGTCCGTCAGCCTCTGGTAGCTGCTGGACAGGAACAGGATCTTGTGTTCCGTCAGGGCGGCACAGAACAGATACAACACGTTGACTATACCTGAGGGAGACCAGAGCACAGTTCAGGAGGGAGAAACAAGTCATACACGTGTTCATTAAATCCTGTTTCATAAATTCTACTTTTATGGAGCCTAGTACGTTACTTCAACGACATGTTTATTACTGAGATTTTGGTTAGAGGTGTTTCTTATGTTTTTGTGGGATGGGCAAAACAGCCACTCACCATGACTTCAGTGATACATACAGAGTAATGAACACTTTTTTATTTCTTATTTCAAATTCTGAGAACTGTTCTGATTAGAAACCTTTTAGCCATAGAACGAATGTGGCAGACTTTGGCAGTCGTTGTATGTAAATGGGACAGGTGTAGTAATCCCACAATCTAATCATCCGTACCAAGCTGTCTGAAGAGCTGGGCCACGCTGCTGCCGCTGACAGGAAGCGAGTCATCTATGGGAGTCTGGATAACTTGCCGGTCGCCAGCACCTAATGTTATAGTCCTCTGTGGAACCAGAGAGAAAAGAAAGAAAGATTGAGAAGAAGGAGAGGCAGGCAGGGAGGGAGTGAGGGGTGAAGAAAATCAGGGAACGAATGGTGTTTCTCAGAAAACCAGAGTTTGACAGCTTCAATCACAGCTGTGCGTGAGTCAGCCACAGAGAAATGGAGAATCCCAGAAGCTTAGCAGGTACGCGACAAATCAGACACAAGCCATTCCAGCCGATCAGGATGTGAATGGAGCGGGGCTGCAATACGACACCAGTGAGCCTCCGGGGGAGACGGAGATCCCAGTGACATGGCAGGTGATTTTCCACTGCAGACTGATGTCAGCAAGATTGATCAGGGCTAACTGTACGGGTGATTCGATTAGGACCATGAAACAAACGTCCTGGGACAAATCCAATACTGTACAGATCCTTATCTGAGCTGACATGCAATCTGTAATAAGGCTGAAATAGTATAGTAATAGTAAACTCCAGATGTCAGACTCAGACTGTGGCTGATCACTATGTCCTCCACCATTACAGATAACTGTGGAAATGGAAATGTTCTGTGCTCCAGAAAGACGAGGAATATTGATTTGTGTGTGGATAACAACGGGATCCGGGAGTGGAAATGGAGATGATGGGAGAACAAAGTGCAGCAGGATGTCATGCTCTCTACAACAGCCATAGCGTCAGCAGGCGGCGGTGAGCGTTTCAATACTGTGATCCAACAGCTGATCATCCGGTGTGTTAACGTAGCTGTTTGGATTCAGACAGGTTTGATAGCGAGGGGCAGATATGTGAAGAAGAAAAATGATCAGCTCTGACTAATGTAGGAACATGAGCTGAACCAATGTGACTTGGTGAATTAATCCTGCTCTGTGCCAACACACATTAAACACTTCGCTTCAGAACTCTGATAAACGCTTCATAACACACTGTAATGTAGTTGTAAGAAGATATACTGTAAGTGTTAGTAATGTATTTTGTAAGTCACTGCAGCAAATGGAGACAAACAGATTGTTGTTGACATATATTGCACATGAATATGCACAAAATGTCCTTAGAGCTGCATACGACTAGATTATAGCATGTTATGAACCATTTATTAAAGTTGAAGAACAGCATATGAAGGCTAAATATAAGAATCTGATGGAAGTGTTTATATATGAGGTGAAGCTAAATTCCTCCTGTAAAAAAATCTTTTGATGATGGAAAAGATATCTATTTGAATGAAGGGAGTGTTCTACAGAGTTGTACTTGTGTATTTTGGATCCACATGCTGTATTTTCCCAGTGGTTAAAATACAACTATTGACTTTTGTGTTGACCTGATCTTAACCATCGTTTAAGATTCTGAAAAATAGGAGATTTAGTAGACAACTAAAGGCAAACTAGAGGATTCATTCAGAACAGTCATGAGGATGCTTCATCAGAGACATGGTAGTTATTATACTAATTATAATGATAATCATATATTATTATTAGACTATTTGGGCCTGGGGAACAAAGAGGATATTATGGTGTCGCTCCCGTCAACCAGGAATTATTGTGCTGTTGATTACACGGATTATAAACATGTATTTATAACAATCAAATTACTTTTTGTTGCTCATCCTTGTTCCACCGACGTAGTGCATGGAAGGTTATCTCGACTGATCTGAGAGTGAACCCTGAAATCTTTACTTTTCTACTCTATAGTCCTAAAGTCACATATTCAGTATCATGAATCTGTGGGAAATCTCAGCGGCTCACGCTTGTATCAGAAATGCCGACGATATAAATATGATATTAAAAAAGAAAAAGATCAGCTGTTGGTCACATATTGACTCTGTGTAAAAGCATTTTTATTGGTTGGATGGATTAGCTGCGAGGAATGGGCGGAGAAAAAAGAAGGTGGGAGAGCTCAGAGCTGATCGGTGACGAGGGGAGAATGAAGTCAGGCTGGCGTACCACTCTCTCCTCCCTCTCCTCTTGGCCCGGCTACACAAGCACCCAGCAGAGAGAGAGAGAGAGAGAGAGATAGAGAGATAGAGAGATAGAGAGATAGAGAGAGAGAGAGAGAGAGAGACACACACACACACACACACACACACACACACACACACACACACACACACACACACACACACACACACACACACACACACACACACACACACACACACACACACACACACACACACACACACACACACACACACACACGAAAATAAGACCCCGGTTAGAAACAGCAGGGGTGGGGGCACAGGATGCCCACACTTGACAACAACATGACAGTAATGTATGAGCATGGCAAAACAAGGATGCTGCACAAACAATGACATCCTCAACATGAACTGCAGGATGAGGGATAGAAATATAGCATGAGAGACACGTGTGCGAAACATAAAGTGAAGCCATCGTGTGGGATTCAACAGAGCAAGGACAGCAACATGTGATCATGCCTTTTTTTTTGCTAAAATGAACAGAGCAACAGCAGCACAAATGATGCTTCTTTAATTTGTCTTAAATCAAGCGATCTGATTGGTTCATAGCTGTGGTAAAATGAGCATATACAATGGCTATAATGTCAAATTAATTTGCACAGGTCTGTATCACTCCAAGACTCAGGAAGTAATGACGTGAGCAGACGTGAGTAAACGTGAGTAGAGACGGAGTGAAGTTGAGGAAACCGACGAGAGCTCAAAGCACACGTGAGGTTGAATGGTTGTAGTTTTGGAACAGCCTGCGAACCCAGCTACCGTCCCGTAGCCTTCTCTGTGAGGAACGCTACAGTGTGTTGCATAGCGACCGCAGACAGGAGGGACTACTTTTTTGTATTCTCTAAAAAAAAATGCTTTTTTGACGAAATATAAAATGTAATTGTAGTGTGTCTATTACTTTCATTTCGCCAAACTTTTAACCGTTTTATAAAAGCAATAGCTCACGTCATTATATCACAGTTAGGGGGCTTTGTTCGGCCGGACGCAAAACGGATACCACGACCTGTCGTGAGCTATTGCTTAATTATAGAATAGTTGTATAATAAAGGTAAGAAGGAAGAAGAGAAGTGTGCAGACATGATGTTTACCAGTGCAGTCCACTGTAGGTCACATTCACCTGACCGAGGTACAAGCACAATGTTAACCTTTGTCTCATGAGACACTCAAAGTGGAAATGTTCGTCTATCACGAGTTATCAAATGAGCTATGAGAACTCCAACGACCGTGGGTCTGACATCACACTAACTCTAACGCAGAGTTATTTTTTCATTTAGAAACTGAAAACTTCTAACCACGACTCGGCCTATTCTCTGAGAACAGGTAATAAAACTGATTCTGGTCACGGCAGAGTTCCTCACTGCACGCCACCATGAGAAGAACTGAAGAAGTGAACGTGCTGCACGTCCATCGACTCACGGGAAGCAGAAATGACTTCAGGCAAAACAATCAATGGCGTTTTCCCTTCAGTTTTACCGCGTGTGAAGCTCTTGGCGCTGTGACAGGCCCTGACCATAAATTGGGATTGAAATTCCCTCAGTCACATTAATCACTTATAAAGATAACGGCCCCAATCAGTAAAGGAGGGAAAAACAAGAAATCTGACAGTACAACACATGTACCCGCACAAACACAGGTCAGAGGTCAGCGGTCAGAGGTCATTTGCAGATTGTGGGGAATCACTTAACAAGGGAAGTTCCTATAAAACATGTGTTTTGTCACTTTTCTGCATTAGGGACGGTCTTGCTCATCACAAGGTCACAACTACTGCTCTGCTTTTACAATTCAGCAGTTCTCACATCAGGCCAACAGCCTCGAGTTCACTTCACAAAGTCAGATAAAACCAGCTGCTGTAACTGTCACACGCTGACCGGACCTGTTTAAGGACCTCAACAGACTTTGCATATCAATTTACAGCTTCTAATGTTGGAAAAATAGAGGGGGAAGCCGAAGCAATGTGAGTGGTGAACATCGTGCCATCTTGGATAACCAGTTTGGATCCCCGTTAATTTTGTCTGTGTTTTTTAAATTTAGTCTGAGTCCTGAATCAGATGTGTTCGATAAGTTTTAATCACATTTAGTCTTTTTCATCCTGTTATTTTAGTCTGTGGTATAAATCTGTAAATGTATTAAATTAAAATTAAATTTAGTCTTTTTTTGTTGTTGTTGTGACATATTTTAGTCATTAGGTTTTGTTAAACATTTCTGTTAATATTGTGTAACAAAAAAATAAAATAATTTAGGGATCAGTTTGACTGAAACCTAGTCTTCCACAGCACTGGGTTGCTAACGTTAGCCTACATCATTGCATTCATTTTGACATACTGTAGTAACTTTGCACATCAGTTCATGCGATGGGAAATACTACACAAATGAAAATGTGCTTGTAATGATGTATAAAAAATATTCTAACTTAAACAACTATGTAAATCTAACAACACTTTCTACATATAAATAGAGAAATAAGTCTCATGTTGGCCAAGTGGAGCCAAAAGCTGTTTGGTGTGCGACAGTGTTGCCAAGACAATAAGTCTAATGGCTGCAATCATCAAGTGTCCTGTTGCTGGGGTCTGTCAGGAGCTCCGAAGGACCGCGTGTGGTACTCGTTCTGAAGTGGCCTGTGAGCCCGGTGAGTCGGGAGAACAGAACTGTTTGTCCTGGGCTGGACAGGAACAGGGCCTTCGAGCAGCTGTGTGCATTTACTGTATATGGCTGTTTGAGTGAGACAAACTGTGACTGTCGTACATTTTACATTACAGGTCACGTGAAACAAATGATCAACAGTCAAGTCACAATCCACGAGCAAGATGGAGGATGACTGAGGAACAAGCTTTAACGTTGGCCTGTACATAGATGAGTGTTTGTGTGTTCAGATGTGGTGTGTGTGTGTGTGTTAATACTGATCAGATCTCATTCTCTCATTCAGATGCTGTGCTTTCCAGTAGGAAGCCATCTGGTGTCCCATATGGCCACGCAGCAAATACATTATCACCTGCACTGCTTCAGGTGTGTGTGTGTGTGTGTGTGTGTGTGTGTGTGTGTGAGGGAACAAGTTAAGGCGAGATAAGGAAAAAAAACAAAAAAAGAAATGTTCTAAATGATTAACACGATCCTGTTAAAGCCGTTCGATCACAAACACAAAAAGGCAGCCGGTCATAAACAGCTCAGACACCATCTATCACACATGATTTGAAATGAGTGCGAGAAGAAGCACGTTCCTCAAAGGAAAGAAAACAACACTTTGCTGCTTGATTAACAGAATCAGTAACATCAAGCTGATCTGTTGATTGGTGAGGCTTGCAGGACGGGAAAGTTACCTGAAGACAGGCCAGCAGCCAGTCACAGGCCAGCGCCTGAGGAACCTTGTCTAAACTACAAACTGGGGACATCTCTGTCTGTAACACAGAGGAACCAGCGTACAGTAGGGTGCACACACGTGTTACTACATCTGGAAACCACAATTCAACTGATGTCAATTCATAAAAATAAAAAAATCACTTACTGTTTGGGCACCATGAGCATGAATGACAAAACAACCCAAAGACATATAGCTCAACAAAAATATATTTCAAGTGAGTAAATGGTAAGGAGAGAAAAAGAGAGAGAAATGACAAGACAAAAGAATGTCATGAGAAAACGTTGGAGCTGCTGGTGCATGTTCAGGTGAAGAACCGTTCTCAATCTGATGGAGTTTGTTGCTCAGGTCAGTGGAGAGTCTCAGTGTGATGAGTTAGAGGTTTGTGTGTCAGATATAATATGTTACATGAAAGAAATCAAACGTGTCCGTGGCCAATGCTGAATGAAACATGTAAGGATTTACCCTACATCTGTTAAGTGGTGCATATAGTTCACTAAGGAGGACATGTGCTCAACAAAGCTTTGTGCTTTATGTCTCACAGTAAACCCATCGCAATGACAAAACTAAAATAATGGTAGGACGTCTAAACTTGAGTGTGTTTACAGCCGACTTCCCCACAGGGAGAGAGATCTGCTGCAAAACCAACTGTAAAACCTTGTGTTTAAAGTGCTCTATACATTATTCAAATTATGCATGCACAAAGATCTTTTGCACATGCACAATCAAAGTCTTTTTTATATGCATATACATACAAATGAAAAGGAACAAGGTCCAAAACTCTACATCAGTAGCTCATATTTTTTTGGTTACCAAGCTAACAAATGAGCAAGTTTAGCAACGCCAGCGGTCAACGCTGGGTGTGCATGTTGAACAAGGTGCTACTGCTTCGGAGTGACACAAGGCCAAGTGAACCATTAGGAGTGTCCAGCAAAACTGAACTGCACAAAACATGAGTCTGAGGAATTGGTGGCTTGGAGTCACATGATCACTACAGCTCTGGTCTGTGACAGCTAGTTCAGTTTGTACAGGTGTGTGTGAGAAAGAGATGAAGGGTCATTAGTTTTACCTGGGAGCCTCCGGCAATGGGGATGATGCAAGTGAGGAGATTCCCGATGACCGTTTCCAAAGGCGCAGACAGGCCATCAACGTAGATGGTGTAGACTAGACCCAGACAGTTCTGTTCATGTCAGAGGGAAGGACACAACTCCATATTTACTATGGACAATATTACTCAACTGTTATCAAAATAATAAATGGCATACGCATCTGCACAAAATGTAAAGAGCTTAAAGGCAAAATGATGAATACGAATTTCGTCCAATATTGTGATACTGCCGGAAATGCTGGACCTGGCATCGGCGAGTGCCACATCTTTAGAGTAGTTTCACCCCGCTCTAACTGGCAAGCACGGTTTTCAGAGCGGCGAAGAACAAGTGATTTCCGGTAGTGTAGCATTTGCCAGAGCTAGTGAAAGTGTCAGCAATTTGGTAATATTTCATACAGGAAAGTCCCACAAATAAAACGGGGATGTGTACTGTATTGTTGTTTTACACTGTTACTATGAAAGATACAGACTAAAGGTATTTTATTTTTTAACTGCAGCTGCAAATTATTCATTCCTTGATCTCTTTATTTATTTTTACTATTATTTTGTTTTATACTGTTACTGTGCTATTTAAAGCATTAGATGTCTTATTGTTATAAGCTCTGGCTGCACTTGAACAGCTATTCAAAGGACATAATTGTTGTCATAAAAGTTTTTTTTCATTTTGAAATGCTCTGCACGGATCGGTGCTCGGTATCGGCCTGGGTTAGGGTTCACAAAATCCAAGAAAACATGGTATCTGGAACATTTCTGTATTTACTAATGCACACATTCACACAATCAGTGGTGGAGAGTAAAAACCGTCGTGTGCTTCGTACCCTGAAAACCTCGGTGTAGTCCAGTCGGGACACCAGCACCAGACTCTTCGGGGCAAAGACCTTCGCTGATTGGACGACGGACAGCTCGTCATCCGCCTCATCTGCCTCGCTGGCCTCAGTCTTCTGCAGCTGAACACAGAATAGGTCAGGCTACAATCACAGCAGGCCAAGACAAACACATCCAATCAGAAATCTGGTTTCTAGTGGAAAACACGAAATAAATAGGGCTCAGTGAACCATGCATGAACAAAGACAACAGACAATGTTCACAGGGAGGAAGCATTAAAGGAGACATATTATACTCTAATGTTCAGTAAACATTAGTTTCCTGCAGCTCCTCTTTCACAGCCCCTGTCTGTAACGCTGGTCTTTTTAAGGCCCCTCCCTCCCAATGAAGCCCAGTCTGATCTGATTGGCCAGCTGACCCACTCTGTTGTGATTGGTCGCACTTCCAGCCTATGTTGGAAGTTTTGGAGGTTTGTCTGCCACCAGAGGAACACGATTAGAATGAGCTCATTCACTGGTTCACTGCTTGCGCCTGCGTATTGTCACGTCTCCTGGAATTCAAAGGATGGCGGCAACGAAGTAACATCTCAAATATTTTCTTTGATTTTACACTTTCAAAGCATCGTTTACTTTGGATCTTTCAAACCTATCAAAACAAACAATATAATGGTTTTAATAATTAATAAGCACTACAATAATAAAAAAAAATCTACATCTATCTGTCTTGTTTCGCTTTTCTGCCACATTTGAATATCTGCCACTGTCAGAGGACAAAGGGAAAACTTCGGAGCAGAAGGTGAGGATAATGCGCCTATAATATTATATATATATTGCAGTTTGTCTTGATCTAATAAATAAGTGTAAAGAAGAAGTCTCACTGTTGGGGAAAGTGAGAGTGTTTTTCCCGCAGCGAGACGTGAACATCTCTCCCTCCCAACTGATTCAGTGATTCATGCCTCATTCTGCACTTTAGATTTTATTTAAGATTTTATTTAAACTCCGGACTTGAAGGTTGTTTTCATTTAAGACCACCGGGCAAAAGTTCTCTCTCTGCTTCATGTGTTCTGGCAAGCAACATTATATTTGTCTCTTTTTTTTTCTGATCCGAAAAATTATCCGAACCGTGAGTTTTGTGATCCGCTGCACCCCTAATGTCTTTACCGAGGACTTTGGGCATTTAAACTTTGTAGACCTTTTACCTACAGAAAAAAAAACTATATAACACACTAGCGGAAAGGGGAAAACTAAAGAAAAAGCATAATATGTCTCCTTTAAAAAATAAAGCACTGAGTGGACACTAATCACACAAAATTAGCATCTTGATCGGCACCATTTTTTGAAAATGTGTAACGCTTCCATTTATTTAGTAATGGGCAAGTATGACAGAAAGTGTTTCTGGGCCCTGTGATGTGACAGAAGTGACAGGAAACGGGTGAGGATGCAGCAACAACTGAACCGGGAAGGACAGGGCACAGACGTCTGCCTCACCTGCGGGTTGTCCAGGCCCTCCCAGAAGGTGAAGCACGCACAGTAGTGACGCTCAGAGTTGATGTCAGTCAGAACCGCTACAAAGAAGGAGGCCGGCTGCCGCTCAGGAACCAGCTGCCAACCACTGGGCTGACAGAACTGGAGGGGAGGAAAGAGGAGGGGCAGAGGGAAAACAGGGACAAGGGTTGGAATCAGATGGAGAAAAAAACAGACATAGAAAGATTAGTCCACATACCAACCTGGCAACCTTTGTCACATGTTCTCACAGCACCTCTGGGTGACTCATCCAGGGCCAGGCTGCCATTCACGCAACAAAACAGGTTGTGAAAACTTTCCGTCTGCTGACTGAACGGTGCCAATAGAAAAGGGTTTGTTATCACATTGTAGTTGGTTTAAAGAAGTTATAGTGTGTACCTTTCAAATATTGACTCTTTAATGGATCAAATCTGTCAGTGGTGAAAAAGTCGCGCAAACAAGAGAAAGTCGATATTGGCAGTTTATTGTTGTTATTATTTATTTTGTTGTCCTTATTTATTAGGCTGCATCCCAAACCTTTATCTCGCCAAGATCTCGCTGTAAACATGTTACACATGCCATTTACTGGCTTTCTTTTATCCTCATGAGTCAACTCACAAGATCAAAACCATTCATGAAGTCATTTTGAATTTCCCTACTCATCAGGCCTGACAACTGACCAGCATCAACGACTTGATGACCTAAAAAAAATTCAGATACCCAGACCCAGAACTCGTCTGACGCCACTGCACTTCTTTTCTAAAAATGCCTTATGTGTGAATCTGTGTGAATCTGTGTGAATCTGTGTGAATCTGTGCTGGGTGATATGTGTCAGATAACTCAGGGTGCAACTAACAATGACTTTCCTTATTGAATGATCTTCACTAAGTTTATCAATTAATCATCCATCACAACTGCCAGAGCACAAAGTGACACACTAAAACATGTACTAACGTATAAAACTAAGAAAATCAGCAAATCTGAGCGTTAAAAACTACTCAACATGTTTAATGTTCATTATTTTGCTGATTCCATTTCTTTCGAGGGGTACATCGACCAGCTGATTCCAAAGCTAAATACCGATCCTGCCATTTTTTTTGTTTTTTAAGTTGAATCAGATACAGTAGCTCCTCAAGTTCTGTTAAAATGCCATAACATATATCTGGTAATATGAAATTTCAAAACAACCTCCCATTAATATCTGTAGAACAAGTCTAAATCTACTTTTAGAAGAAATATTTGGGGTAAAAAAAAATTATGACGTTTTATTCCATGAAATTGAGAAAAATTAATATTGTGTTTCCCAAATCCCAAGATGATGTTTTGTTTTTTACACACACCAAATATATTTAGTTCACGGTCATAGAGAAATTAGAAAATATTCACATTTCAGAAGCTGAAATCAAAGAATTTTTTCCCCCCATAAAAACTACTTGAACCGATTAATCGATTATCAAAACAGTTGGCGATTCATTTAGTAATCGATTACTAATCGATTAACTGTTGCAGATCTAGTACCATATGCTATTTAGCTCGTAGTTATTAGTTGCTGTGGTTCCAAGTGTTAGAAAGAAATGGATAACTGCCACTCGCTCAGAATATGATGGATGCATCTCGGTATGAATCTTGTGATGGTGACCACGGCGCTGCAGCACTCACAGGATTAAATGTTGTTCCAGCCACTGAGCTGCGTGTTGACTTACCAGCTCTACGCCTTGTGGGAAGGGGCTGTCCTCCCAGTCTTTCTCAGGAAACCGCTGGAGAATGCGACCTTGACCTTCGCCCTCCACTGCAGAGACACAGAGAGGGACACATGCAGTTCATTCCTTGTTCATCGGGATTGTTTGTTGGTTTCATTCTACTAATAAGCTCCGCTCTTCTTCTTATGTTGGTACATAAATAAACTCTCGACTCCAAATAATCACGCTGAAAGAACATGCATGTCACCACTCCAAACATAACTCTGCTGATCTGCTCCTTTATCAGCTTGGTGACCTCATGTCATTGTCATGTCATGCTACATGCAGGGAGACGAACCCGTCAACTCTGATCTGATGGTGGGAACACAGACAGTTTGGTGATCCAAACAACTTCATCTTTTTATAACTAAAATAAAATTAGTACATTTTAAAATGCTAAGCCTAACTGATCAACTACTACTTTGGTTACCGAAGTCACAACTATCACTTAGCTCAATGAGTTAATAATGGGTCTAATATGACCAGTTCTAGCCCGTGTTTTGAAACGTGATGGTGAAACCTTCATCCAGCCGCTACGTGGGATCTTGAGGTAATTATAGTCAAACACGTAACCAGCTATAAATGATTAACTTCTGAGTGAGATTGACAGCTACAAACAAACTGTCAGAGAGCAGACTGGCCACATGACGCTGGCTACAGTGAGTCACATGATTACACTCCTCCCAAGACTTGGGAAGGTAGATCTCACTGATGAGGAAAGAAAACAAGAATCATTAAGAATCATTATCAATCTATTAGTTACAACAGACTTTTAACACAAGTAAGTCTTTTAAATGATTCTGTGTCTGTCCGTCCAACAGTGGTGGTTTGTGTTAAAACGCCCGTTAATGAGGCCATGTTCAGGGCCCGGCTCATCACCGCAGCACAAAGACACGACAAAGGCGACTTATGTAACCAGCACAAGAGCGGCAGGTTGCTTAACGGCAGCAGAGAACACACATCATCCTCCCAACACATGACGTGAATGTACAAGAACAAGACCAAACATTTTCCTATGCTAAATAAAGGAGAAGCCTAAATGTTTTGTTCTAAATTTTGCCTCAGAGAAAACAACAGAGCTTGTGTGTCTGCACCAAGGAAACTAAAGAGACACAAAGACAAACAGAGAGGAGGGCAGCACCCGAGACACACTGGGAAACACACACGCTGTCTCGCCGCTCTGGAGTCAAGAGCTGCTTCTTCTTTCACTTTCCAGATGATTGAGCCCGACTGCTGAGCCTTCACCTGCTCTACAGAGGGTCAGAGGTGAAATCTATTCAAATAATGAAGTGAATTAAATGCACATTCTGACATCGCATGGTCAAAATGTTCAGTGGCACATATGCTTGTGGTTAAACAGTAGTTTAGTAGACAGACATGGTGTCTGTTTGTGAGACGATACACATCACACACACCACAGCGGAGTGTGTGTCTGTTGTTGTATCATTGATCACGTGTCATGTTTATCAAGTGATAAAGTGACATTGACATTGAAAAAAGAAACCATATTTACACAAAAGAGCTGTAAAGGCACGTAATCATTAACTGAAGAAGAGATGAGAGACCATCGGTCAGCTGCTGAAATGGACTGTGTTTTTATTTACTTTGTTATTATGACACTTAAGAACGTGACTTAGGCAAACCCCCCCCCCACCACCACTGTATGTACACTGTGATTCATCTGAGTAAAGTGGAGCTGACGCATGCTGGGACTTGATGTCACCTCCCAACAATCTCCTCTGGGACTGATTTGAAACAGTAGAGAACGTGTCACCTGGTACAGCCTTCTGTTATGTAGGTGTGTCAGGCAGGCGCGCGCACACACACACACACACACACACACACACACACACACACACACACACACACACACACACACACACACACACACACACACACACACACACACACACACACACACACACACACACACACACACACACACACACACACACACACACACACACACACACACACACACACAATGCGACAGTGCAGATCCAGGCTTGTGTAGATACAATATCAGCCAATAGTGGAGCAGACTGGAGATTATTCAGCAAGTTAAAGCAGGACATCCTGCAGCTGAGGGAGGAGTGTATGAATGAGCCAGAGAAGTCTGTTGGGAGTGACACGCAGGCCGCTGGCCCCACACACACACACACACACACACACACACACACACACACACACACACACACACACACACACACACACACACACACACACACACACACACACACACACACACACACACACACACACACACACACACACACACACACACACACACACACACACACACACACACACACACACACACACACACACTCTTGTTGCACACTTTTCCCCTTGAAAGCCTTCTCCTCCACTTCCAGGCGCTGCTCGCTCTGGGAGAGGATTGCTGCTGCTGCTGCATGCAAACGTGTCTCCTTATCACAAGAGGCTAATTTCACTCTAACCCAAAGCTGTCAACAATCATGTGCACATGTACAAAAATACAGAAGCTTCGATGGCCCGTAAACAAGACTTAAAGTTTTCGACTGACTTCACCAAAGCAGCGATAACCCAGAGAAATGAGAAGGCGTGGAGGAGCGTGCTTGTCGCTGTGCCAGGGTACAAACAAGTTACAACCGCTGAACGTCGCATAACTTTCTGAATATTTTTGTTGCACCGAAGAAAACTAAAGACAAAGATATTTTATTTTAATTAAGGAATAATTTTTGATATTTAAAGTCAGCTTAAAAATACAATGTAAACCAGCAGTTTTCTATTGATTGAATAATTTTGCCCGTTTGTCTGACGATGATCAAACTATGACGAAGAGACAAGTGATTTCAGACTGTTTCTCAGTGTATGGCTCATGTTTCACATAAAACATAATTAAATTAAATTAAATTTTTGTAATTAGATATCGCCACAGTCTCCTCGTGTTGTTCCGAGCTGCAGTGATAGAATCCGAAATTAAAACCCTGTCAGGGAATCCAATCATCTTTATTGAATTCAAATGAAGCTCTGATATTAATGAGTCTATGTATTTATTTAGTCTGATGTGGACACATGAAAAGTTCATCTATAAAAACATCTGTGGCTCTTTGTTACATGTCACTCATCTCTTTTGTCCCAGTCAGGATCCAATAGATTTTTGTTCAAAATTCAAGATTTATTTAAAGAAGAACTAACCTGTGACCAAACACTGACATGGATGTGCCGTACTCAGGTAAAGCAACTCCTCCTGACATGTGTTTTAT
The DNA here is from genome assembly GCF_022379125.1 of Scophthalmus maximus. Taxonomy (NCBI): domain Eukaryota; kingdom Metazoa; phylum Chordata; class Actinopteri; order Pleuronectiformes; family Scophthalmidae; genus Scophthalmus; species Scophthalmus maximus. The sequence goes on along the minus strand of NC_061516.1, from coordinate 31,237,580 downwards.
CACTCAAACTAAACTCTTCTGCACATGTAGACTATAGATGCATCGTGCTGTACTAAGTTAGCATTTGCCAAGGTAAATGAATCCTTGGTCTAGTTTCAGAGACAGAATAGGTCTTAACTGTTCAAACTGTAATACACAAAAGTGTGATGCCTCAGTTAAAAGTTGACATGAACTAGATCAACAACTTCCACAATGGATGCCCCAGGGCACAGACTTGGTACCTCATGCCTCTCTAAGGACGAAGAGGACCTGAAAGACACAAAAGTGTTGCCCGCTTGTTGAAAAGGAATCCCAGGATGAATTCTGAGGGGGCCTACTTATCCAGTATTTATAATCCAGAAACTCAATCAATTCTTGACTTTGTGAGTAGAATTGGGAGACTCAGGGTCAGTTATCCAGCCCTGAGGCATTCACAGCCTTTCTAAACCACAAGGCTGCAGAAGAACAAACAGAAACCTTCGAACCCATCAGTAACATCTCAACGTCACCTTCGTGCAAGAGGACGGGCACGACTTCCAGCATTCAGTAGCAACCATGAACGTTCAGCAGTGATCCAGGCTCATCCTGTTTGTTCCTTTTGGTGCACATGCAAACAAACACGACCGGATTTGAAAGTGAGATCTACATGAGACCTCAGCTATTCAGAAAAGGGCCGTCGTGCTCTGGGGGATTGATCTCCGGAGCTGGAATGCATCTGTGGCCGTCCAGATTGCTTGGATCAAACCACCACCCGTTATTAAATGTGATTTTTTTCCCAGCTCCTGCAGAAATACTGCTGCGTGTCACAGGATTGATCCGCCGTCTGTTGGCGGAGCAGTGAACTCCCATTCACAGCAGGCTCACATTTAACTGAATAAACACGTTTCACTCTGGTGAGTGTCTGCAACCACACGACCTGGAGCTCCCAGCTGATCTCACCAGGGAGGGGTGTGCTGCACCCAGATCTACTGTGACACTAGATCGGACCCGTTTGAAATAGAGAAAAACTATTATTATAAAAATCTAAATGGAGCGGTCGTCAGAAATAAATCAATGAAGGAAAAACATGATTGTTTAGAAAAAAAATTATATTGCCTGATATAGAACTAGAAGATTTCTATTTAATTCCCAAAGCTGAGTATCAATAATGAGCCTGAAAATATGACTGTTTTTAATTATCCATGATAAAACCTGAAGTATGAAATAAAATATGGGGGATCGACCGATACAGATTTTTTAGGGCCGAAGCCGATTTTTTTTTCATCAGCCTTAGCCGATGACCGATACGGACTGCCGATTTTCTTGAGCCGATATTTGGAGCCGATACTACTTTTGCTCCCTCAATTTAATAGTTAAATAGAATTACATTCGGCGGGTTGACTCGTCTGATCTGAGGTCTTAGTCAAAGTGGGGTTATGGCCAAGGCCATGGCTCGCCTCCCTGGGTCGAGGGAGACGAGGCTCACGTCGCTCTGGAGCATCTCGGGAGTTCCCACCGCACCGGGACTCGTCCGCCCGCCAACGGGATCCCCTGCGCAAAGCCTGCGGCAGCCGCGCCCGACTCTGTGCAGTCCCAGCCTGCCGAAGCAGAGAGGGGAAAGGCGGGGAAGAGAATTAGGGTACGGGGGGAGAAGAGCCAGCCGACGAGCAGAGAGAGCGCGAGGACGTGGAGGATGCGTAAAACAGCAACCACGAGCCTCGCGCCCGTCCGTCGGCGGCTGCCCCCCCCCAAAGATTAAAAAGTCAATTTCCACGAGGCAAAGGGTTTGGAGGAAAAGGAGAAAGACACAAACCCACCGGGCGCTCCGTCCACCGCGACCCTCGACTAAGCCGGCCGGAGCCAGCGAGAAGTCGTCGGAGGAGCGGCGGGGTGGGAGACATTGAACCCCCCTCCCGCTCTCCGGAGGAGAAGGAGAGTTGGTACCTGGCGGGCGTGCAGCGCGGCAGCCTAGGGCAGAGGCACCGCGACGGCGCTGGGTAAATGGAGAGAGCGGGGCCGGGCCCGATAGGCGACCGGATCTGCCCTCCCAAAAAAAACTATCGCCGAACGTAGCAGCCGCGCATCGGCCGATGCCGATACACGTAAAAAACGCAAACATCGACCGATAAATCGGTCGAACACTATTTTGAATGTTGTAAATAAAGGGACAGTTCTATATCACACATTGTGTGAATAGAGGAACAACATCCATCAGTCATGGGGGGAAAGACAAAGGTGGCGCTGAGTGAAGCTGCATTAGGTGAACAACTAATGTATGGCTGATGGTAACGCTATGAAATATTTACTTCACACAAATAACTGCAACTTCCCCACACATAGTCGCAGAATCTTTTATTTTGTACTCATTAAATATTATCTTAAATTGTGTCAATAGAGGAAAAGCAGGGTAAGAATGTCACTGTACAGTAAAACACCTGATGACAATACAAGACTCCTGACTCAAGACTTACTTCCAGATGTCAAATGTTTCCTGCAAGTTGGAATTTGGAAGTTGTGCCATTTCTACTCATATTCTATTCAACGAGCCAAATACCTCAAGTTCGATTTACTCTCCCACTGTAGTGAGGTCGCGTAACAAATCCTCATGAACACATCCATTCACTTGGACCAATTTATGTCAAGCAATTACCTTTTCACCACAATCACACAGCCCAGGGTCATTCAGAAAAGTGTGTGTGTGTGTGTGTGTGTGTGTGTGTGTGTGTGTGTGTGTGTGTGTGTGAGCTGCTCATGATGTAAGACAGCGGCCGACTCTGAGTCAGCGGTGTGAGAGGAATGTAAACCGAGCAGAGTGGACTCTCGGGGCCGGACCTGCTGGTCGGTGCCCGGGCCCTAATCAGTGATTGGAGGGATATCTATTTTCCTCCTGTGGCAGATATTGAGGATTATCTCTACAACTACAGAGTTACATATTACATGAAGCAGTATGTGAACTTTCTGCCCTGTCTCTTGTTGGCAACTGACTGCCTCTGCATCCTCTTCCTGAAGGAGATGATTTCCTCCCTCAGTAGACGTCGTTGAATGTCAAACTGTCAGCTGACATGCCTACAGCAGCTTCAGTCAACGTTTGGTCTGCTTCACTGTGTCAACTTCTTTGCATTGCAGATTTGATTCTAAATGGATAAACGTACAAATGAATCTACACTTAAGACATAATGACGAAGTTTAAACTTGTTTTAGAAAAGTGTGACTTTTATAAAATACGAAACTGGAATAATATATTTAGATCCTTCGCTAAGTGATTTCAAATTGTGGTCAGAAGCCTCCGGTTTGCTTTGCTGATCGTGACGATGTGTTGAAGTCCACCCATGGCAAACTGAACTGACAGCATACACTCACTGAGCACCTAATCCTGAGGAGTTCTTCACTTTGCCTCAATTCTTCACTGCATGGATGAAACTTTCCTCTAAGACACTGCATCACATCATGTCTGCAGATTCATCAGCTGCACATTAATGCTGCCAATCTCCTGTTCTACCACGTCCCAAAGGTTTTCTTTACAGCTGGAGACTGTGGAGAACTCACGTGTCTCATGTTCATGAAACTAGTGTGAGACCTTTGCTTTGTGACACGGAGCATCACCCTGCTGGAAGTAGCCATTAGAAGATGGTGAACTGTGAACATGGTCAGTAACAACACTCTCCACACCTTCATCATCAGCATCATCATCCCACCACCAGCAGCAGCAGCCTGGTCTGTTGACACAAGGCAGGTTGGTTCCATGGATTCATGCTCTTGACTCCAGACTCTGACTCTACAATCTGAAGCCTCAGCAGAAATCCACATTCATTAATCTTCATCTGTCCAGTGTTGGTGGGTCTGTGTCCACTGCAGCCACAGATGTGGTCGATTATTAGCCCAGCTGCTGCTGTTAACTTGAATCTGCTAATAGAAGATAATAAATTCACCTTTCTACTGAAACAAAAGGTAATTTGCATGTATTCTGCAAACTGGTTACCGAGTCCTAACTTGGACTGTTGGCAAAACAAGAAACCAAAATATGTGAAAGCTAAAGAATGGTTTTGTTATGTTCTGGTTGTTTTAAAAGGCTGCTGCGCTGCACACGATGATCATTTGGAAATAGTTGCAGGTTTCTTTGTTTGAAAATGTATCTCGACCAACACGACAGATACAAGCAGATCCTCACACCACAGCCACCCAGGACAACGTATCCACTGGAGATGGAAACGAGAGCGAGAGAGTTCTGAGGAGCACGAGATGTGTGTCATACGTCGAGGTTATGTGACTGTGTGTGGCTGCCGATGACTCCTCGCACAGATGACGAGTGGCAGTGGTAGTCTGACACCAACTGGTCATGTGACCACTGCATGATGGCGATCAGAGTTGAAATGAGTGTGTAGCTCTGTGTGAGTGTGTGTGTGTGTATGTATGTGTGAGTGTGTGTGTGTGAGTGTGAGTGTGAGTGTGTGTGTGTGTGTGTGAGTGTGAGTGTGAGTGTGTGTGCGTGCGTGCGTGCGTGCATGCTTGCTTGCTTGCTTGCTTCTCGTTCGCGGGCTTCCAAACCACAGTGATACGACATCAGGCAGTTTCCATGGCGACTGCAGTAGTCAGGACAACAGAGTTCTCAGCTCAGTGTTTCCGGTGCAGATTTGCCTACAGAAAGAGGTATAAAGTCTGATGTGAAGCGAGCTCACTCCTCCATCATCAGAGCTCCGACTGACGAACCATTACTATGTTTCTACTTATCAAAATCTAGAACCTTCCGACTGCAACTTAATGTGCCATACAACACTACAATTTAATGCTGCAGCTATTATCACATCATTCATTTGACGATCAACAACATGGAGGCACCGAAGGTTACATGTGGTCAGAGTGTACAGAAGCAGCCAATCACTTCACGACTTTTCACAACAACACTATCTGACACTCAGAGCGCAACAGTATCACGAGCCGACATGAAGTTTGCGGGTGTAGTAAGGGTATCTTTGGTAACAGTGAGCTCCACCAATTAGAGACGTCAATGTCACTCTTCAGGATTGTGGGTTGTGTAGTATTCCTTGATGACATTGTGAATAAAACATGTTTTTCTTAAAACCAGGTTGATTTCATACGGACTGCTACAGGTTCATGGTCCATCGTTTCACAACCTCAGAGCTCGACAGGTGAGTCGACCTCGGGTAGTTGCCACATTATGACTAATAGTCCAGTGTTTCCCCTACCATTGAATTGAAGGGGCGTCCCGCCCCCCACTGAAAAGTTTAATTCATTTTAAATTTTCTTTTATTGGGGGGGGGGGGGGGGGGGGGGGGGTTACTTATAATGCTAAGCAGAAGTCATATAAGGTCACTTTCTTTATACCCCTTATTCTTCATTCCTGTATAAAAGATTGTGGATGAATCTTAACGTGATTTGTGAAACCTAACCCTAACGAGCCCTAACCCCCCCCCCCCCCCCAAAAAAAAACTATTAAACCTAGGGGAAACACTGTAATCAAAATGTCAAGAGGAGAATATGAACATGGGATTTCACTTCTGGAACCTCACTGTTGCGCTCTATAGAGACGACACAAAGTGATGACATCATTTCACTTCGGCTCTACACCACACCCCAACAGCACTCTCTCTGCTGTCCACCCCGCTGGCTGCTACACACTCATTCATCTACACATGAGAACACAGGCACTCACTTGTGCACCGACTGACACGCACGCACGCACACACACACAGGACAGTCCTGTTGAGTGAAGTGTGTGAGTCACTGTCTGATTAAAAGCAGCTACAGACAGAGACCGTCACTGGGTCTGTCACCGCACTAGTCCACACAGCAGCGCAGCACGTCTGCAGTTGACACTTGACATTTGGAGCTGCATGAATTTGTTGTTCGATGACGACAAAGGTGGTAAATCCTGCAAAATCCTATTCAAAACTGAAGAAATGTCATCACCATGGAGACAACATGGGGCATTTTCTAATGGCAAAAGCTCTTCAGCAGACTCACATCCTTCCTGCAGACCTGATGCCCCCCCCCACAACAAAACAACGACAGGCTTTTCAGGAGAGGAAATGGCCTCAGAGAGGAGCACAATAACAACACTGATTATTATTTCAGTTTTGAGGAGAAGGTTCTGATTTAGCCTCAGTAGCTTCTCTGCCTCAGTGTGAGCCTCCACACAGACTGGACCACGGGTCATCTACAGTCCAGCCACTTCTGAGTCAAGTGCATCAAGGACTCAAGTAGAGCTGTAACAGTTACTACTAAATTAATCACCAACTATTTTGATAATGGATTAATCGGTTCAAGTAGTTTTTATGGGGGAAAAAGTCAAAATTCTCTGATTTCAGCTTCTTAGATATGAATATCTTCTGGTTTCTTTGCTCTTATGTGACAGTAAACTGAATATCTTGTGTACGTGGACAAAACAAAACTTCATGTTGAGGTTGGAGAAAACACGATCAACATTTTTTCACCATTTTATGAACCAAACATCTAATCGACTAATCGAGAAAATAATCGTTTGTTTGCAGCACTAGATTCAACTTCCACTGAACACAGACCTCGCTTTCTTAAGTCATTCAGATCATATCATGTCATAAACAGTGTCTCCGTAAATCAGCTTGAACAATTTCATTTCCGAGCCCACTGGAAGTGAAACTGAGGAATAAGTGCCTTTGAACTATAATTGTGCCAAAGAAATATAACGAATTGAATCACAATCACTGGCCTGCAATAACATTTCCTAAAGTAATAAGTCTAACCAACCAAAATCATTTCAATGTTTTTTGTTGACCTATGTCATTACAAAAAAGCACAAGGCCAGAAAGAAAAACAAGGACATTTCGTGTTAAAATCCACTCATTTCAACAAAATCCATCTGTCAGTGAATTCACTTGTGGCAGCAAAGTACATTCTTGGATCGAGTAAACTTAGACACGGATTCACAACAACGATCGAGAGTAAGCTGTTTTGACCGGGAACGAGGAGTCTGGGATCCAAAATGGTGCCGTCCATCTTCCAACCTTCAGTTTGATCTCAAACACACACCTGCAAAGTTTGGTGACTGCATCTTGCACCATTACCACAAAAAAATCTGTCCACAGACAAATAAACACAAGTACTCAAACCTCCTTTGTGGAGGTTCCCACTACTGTAGGTGTCTCCAGTCCAGACACATGTACACGCTGTCACAGCTGATAACCTGCGGTATCACAGGCAACCGGTCAGGTGGCTGCTTGTGACTGTGATGATCATTGTTTTGCATTGATTTTGAACAATTATCAGAGTGTAGCAAGAAGAAACGCAGCAGCACATTCCAATGTCATCACATCACACAGCGTCAGTGTCAGCGTGAGGCAGCTGACATCCTCAGCTCACTGGTGTTAAAGGGAAAGTCATGTCTTTGCAGCCTACCAAGAAGAGATAAGTCAGTGCCCAGGCCCCCAGCCCCGCAGCAGCCACAGTGACCGACAGTCCGAACTAACCAGCAGCTCTGCACAGGTCACGCCTCCCTTCTGTCTCTATCGACAGACAAATGTCTCATAGAAACCACAGCGAATCCTGAGAATAATGCTTTTCAAAAAATTGTATTTAACGTGGTCAGATGATGTTTTCACCTCTCTGTGTCATAATCAATTCCATCAAAATTTTAAGCCAATTTTAAGCAAACTTTTGAAAGTTTGCAAAAAGGAAAATGCAAATTAGATGCATTTCCATCAACTGCTTCAGGGGGGAATAAATAATAATAATATTTTTGTCAGAAGATATAGGTGTAGGCCACGTAGGCCCAACATGGCATTAAGAGAACAGGTTGCAAACAAAACAACAGTTGCCTTGGCAACATGCCCATACAACATGCTGTATGCTTGACAAAGGAGAGAGGAGGGATGGAGAGACGTCTGCAGGAGTTCCTTTCAACTGAGTAAGTTATCATAGTACAACACAGCTGATCAGTCATGTGAGTTGAATGTTCGCTCCTTTAAGACTTATTCGGCAAAGTTGTTTCCATCTCGCATTTTGCGCATTAACTCTTTTTCGTAAAAGGCAATACCGCGCGTAGAATAAAGAGAGCGTAGAAACTTTTTTGCGAATATCTAGGACTCATCCGTGGAGAGACAATCAGATGATGAGGGGACACATCGCCTGCATGCTGACATGATGCTGACATGATGCTCTCAAAGAGCTTCACGAGGACGAAGGGACAAGGAGGACGTGGGCTTGGTGAGCAACCCAAGAAATATCGGTTTGTCAAAGAAAATGCATAGCTGTAGCATAAGGATCATTGATTATTCCTGCCCTCACTGCAGCTGCAAAACACTCACAACTTTTACCTAAAAGTCAAGAGCTGAGCGGGATTAAGAAAAGGAAACGTCTAAATTCAAACATTTGGTAATTCACCGCAGACACAATGACACACAGGAAATATGGTATCACTGTACGCAGCTTCTCCAGAGCACGATGCAACAAGACTTCCGTGCGCCGGCCCCAGAATACTGCAACAGGAAACATCATATGAGCTGTGTGCGGTGGAGCTCAATCACAATTTATCTTTGTCTTAAGGTCCTCTGATCATTCCACACAAACACTCGTCTTTCCTCTCCCGTCAGCGAGACTATATTCATGTATCGGATTGAGTTGTAGTGGAAAATTAACCCTCAAAACTTGTTTATTCTACCACAGCATCAATCATCCAAACACAGCTTGGAGATACACATGTTAAGGTATAATGTGACCATTTATGACGGGAGGTACAGTAGTAATAAACCAAAATAGTGGTCAAATAATGTTTTTTTCTACCAGCAGCTGTTTCAGAGCGATGAGACCAGTGATGCTGTAACTGTATTAATCACCACACCCTCTGATCGACAGTCAAATCCATTGGTACCTGAACAGTGACACCACCAAGCTGTCATCGTGTGATTTAAAGGAATTTATTGGCAGAATTTGATGTAATATATTCATAATACTGTTTTTATTGGAGTATATCTGAACCAAAAAATTATCCCTATATAACGACATCGTGATTGGCTCCTCTTCCCCAGAGTCTGCCATGTTCCTACAGCAGCCCAGAAGGGACAAACCAAACATGCTATCAGCATGATATGATATTTAGGTATATTCTCCCAGTCTTAGCAGCTGCCACCAATCTAAATCCCTCAATAATCTCAATAACCCTTAAATAACATGGACCCATTTCTGAGCGGGAGGGGAGGGCAGCAAATATGTGCCATAAACACAGTGTAAACATCAAGCGAGGCCTGGACCAATCACAGCCCTTTCATGTGCATATTTAACCCAATCACATGCTACATATAGGATTATAGCTGGCACAGTGGGTGCCTGGGAGGTTTTCTGACCTGGAGGCCATCTTAATAAAGATGAGACTTAATCTTCTCCCACCAGTCACCCACCCATTCCTTCTGCTGCATTTCAGTCACCACCACAAAGAGAAGCACTGGTAACTGAAGAGGATTATTAATATTATATAAGAACTTTGAATCTTTCAAGTAACACTGTATCAGTCAGTCTTTTCATGCTGACACGATGGATGAGAACCAACGAGTTTTAAGATGCACTTTGAAGGGGGGAAAAAAGTGCATAGAGGTAAACAAGAAAATCCCTTTAATTTGATTAAGAGTGCAGGTGCTTGTCAATGGCCCCAGACTTAGAGAGAGCATGTCACAAACAGCGCGTTGCAGTGATGGAGTTACCACAGCAGCCTCACACAACCTACTCCTCTAATCCCACCAACCCCCTCTCTTCACATTACAGCGGTAGGGCACACGCTGGAATCAACCCTCGGTGATTTGAACGACTGCACCCTGGAGCACCGACGGGCAGCACTGACTCAGCCTTTGTCCCGAGAGGGGACAGAGACATTCTCAGAATTCCAGGGAAGCCATCAAAGCGCTATGGGGGGGAGGCATCCCCAACACCCCCTCCACACAAACATGCACACTTACAAATGGTTCCTTTATTAGAATTCTACTGAAAAAAATATATTATATAATTTTTCTGACAATGAAACAATGCCTATACGAAATAATGTGTTGAGATGTGTCCCTGTATTCAAGTGTACAGTGTACAATGTAGTATGTACTGCTATGTGGAATTAAATAGCAAATAAATCAGTAAATGAAAAGCCACGTTAGTTGAACACCATTATTCTTTGATTGTGCAGACTGAACTACTTGAAGTGTGTTTCTCTCAATCTAAATCTAGGGCAAAAGACCAAAACATGTGTGTCCCCCTAACACCCCAACACCCCTAACCCCCCTAACACCCCCGGGGTGCAGATCACATTTACTGAGCAACAGACACAAACACAAATGAAAAGTCGACCTACACAGCCTCCGATTACTATTTGCTATAAAGTAAGAAGAAGTGACTGCTGACAGAAGAGTTCTACACGCCTGGTTTGTGTGATGAAGCATGTGTGCAGAAGGACGCACGTGCATCCACACACTCATACGAACATGTGCGCACACACAGACACACTCTCCCCTATATCTGCATAATAGGAAGGAGGGAATGAGGGCAACTTTGGGGCCCTGGGGCCATCGGCTCCCTCATGAATAACAAGCATTCAACATGGCAGACAGACTGCTGCTGCCACACACACACACACACACACACACACACACACACACACACACACACACACACACACACACACACACACACACACACACACACACACACACACACACACACACACACACACACACACACACACACACACACACACACACACACACACACACACACACACACACAGCGATCTTTTAATTTTACTGCCGTGATAGCTGCTTTTTAATATCTACTTTTTTAAAACTCTTTTTAATGTTTGAATTACTTCCTAAACTTGCTTGGGTGTCTTGTGATGGTCGAAATCTCGCCTTAAAAGGCTGTAATAAAAAAATATTTGAGGAACTTTTGCAAACTTTTGGTATTAAAAAAATGCTAAGCATTTGCACTGCATAATGATTTCCGCCCCAAAACTTAAGTCTGAGCCTACTGGTCAGTATGCTCATCGCAGCCCACAGTCCACAAAGGGGGGGTGGGGGGCCTTAACATTGCCGTGGTAACGCAGCAAACACAGAGACAGCCACAAGCATTCAGACAGCCATCTGAGCGGCAGGCGGGAGCGCGTCAGTGCACTGCCACGACCCAGCGTCACGCTGTCCCTCCATGAAAGGCAGATTGTGAGGGCTATTTCTGGAGGCCTGAAGACTGCAGCCCTGCTCCAGAGCGATGGAGGAAGTGGCTGCCCACAGGCAGGCACCGCTGGCAGCATCACACACACACACACACACACACACACACACACACATACTGCTCTCTCCTCATGCTCATTCACTGACTTCATCTTGCATTCAATATGAGAGAACTCTATTAACCCGCTGAGCTTGATGCAATGTGACTTCCTGTCAACCTTCGCTTGCAGTTACACTCTCAGTATGAGATGCACCTGCGAGTACAACATGAGTTACTATAGCTTATAGCTTATAACATTAACAGGGCTGGGTGAGAAAAATCTATTGTTTCAAATTATGCTCAATCCTTTTGTACGTTGTGATTCTTCATCATTTGGACAAAGCTTTGTTCTCCCCCACGCAGCATGGACGCAGACAGGAAATGTGCATGACAGCTTCACAAGAAAACAAACGTGGAGAGTGAAAATGACTCCGACCAGCCAAGACAAAACGGGGAGCTTGTGCACGAAATTACAACGTTTCAAAAATGAAAAATATTCTACAACAACCTGACAACGCAATCACTTCTATGACACTGTCCCCTTCGGTCCGAGCACACTGCTTTAAACATTTTTTCATTGTTTACTATGTCTTCAGCCTTAAGGACAACACATGGTTAGCGAATTGCAATGTCACAACTCTACAACCATGAAAGCACTGTACAACAGTAACAGTGACAACGTTAGGCCTCCGGGCTCAGTCGGCACTGTGAGCACCTCTTTGTCTCCTCTGAGGCCTCCGACGTTGTGAATGGTCCCAGCTTGGCTGCGAGCTGTCGGGCTGTACGTGTGCGTAGAAAAGGCTGAGCTTCGCGGAGGTTGCGTATGCCAGACTCCAGTCTGAAAACATCCAGCCTGCAGTTTGTTTACAGCCGCCGCAGCAATGAACCACAACAACCCTCGAACTGCAGCGGTGGCAGCGCACAATAGGGCCTGTATGTCAGCGTCTGTGTGTCTCTTCACTGTCTTGAATGAGACCACCGCGCACAGACACACAACCCAAATAAGCCCCCTTCCTGGTTTTCAGACACGCACACAGGGGCAAACTGGACTCTCCCTGGGGTCCCCTCCTCTGTTTCCTGTTTGGGCATCAAACTGGGTCTCTAATTGGCTCCCAGGTCCTCGGTGCAGCGAAGGCACCGCTGTCAAAACACGGACTCATGCTGTGTCTCCCAAGAGACTGTCGCGAGGAGGACCACACCCCAGCAACTATGGACTCTTCCCATCCCACCGGCAGCCATTTTGGCTCCAAGTAAGATCCACTAATGGTACAACTTAGCATCTAGGTTGAGCACAATGTGAGCAACCTGAAACCTTAGGAGACAATGAGAGAGGGTGAATGGAAGATTCAAGGCTCTGCCCTCAGGTTAGTGTCTTTGAGACTCTGTCCCTGGCTGTTTGAAACTCCATCTACAATCATCAAAAAGTGTTAGTGAACGAGGTCTCTCATGGTGAGGCAGATGTGCAGCGATGAAGTTAGCCCTGAAAACCTGTGGGTGCCCACGCTTGCAAAACATTCCACTGAGTGGCAACCAACTCTCGCGCGCGCGCGCACTCACGCACTCACACACACACACACACACACACACACACACACACACACACAAGAGGAAACTCCACTGTACTGCAGAATTCCTGGTATTCTTATGATTGAGGAGTTTGACTCGGAGCCAAGTGCTTTGGCACAAGCGTTTTCCCATTAAGCGCCAGCAGCACCACAGCTGGAAAAATGAAAACACAACCAAAAAAACGATCACGCACATGCACAAGAGTTTGTAAAATCACCAGCAGTGTCGCACTGTAAATTTAGCCCCACCCCCCTCCAACATCCTGTACTGACACTGTGGCAGACGGTGGTTACTGATTGGTGAACATGCTTTCAAGAGGAACGCGCAAACATGAGCCACGCGCAAATCTCTCTCCATCTCTTTTTGGAGCCGGTGTGAGGAACAGGAGACAGCACCAGCAACGAAGACGGAGCAGAAGCGCATTGATGTGACTCCAGAGGAAGTACACGAGAAGTTAGCGACGCTGGTCAGAGCGAGATCGGAGCAATCTCCTTGCAGCTACTGGCAATGTTTTGCACAAAAAAACGCCTCCACCTAGAAGCACAGAATAAAGCTGCTGCAAACAGATGGGCGGCAGGAGTGGGGCAACGGCAACAATCATCATCACCCTTAAATGTTTGGCTTTACAAGGCATGGGAGCCTTGATCCATTAGAGCCACTGTGGCTTTATTGTCTGGTTCCCAGATGCTGTTTACAGGCCCGCTCGGCTCCGTGCTGCATGCAGGCAGGGCAGAACAGGAAGGAACGTTTCTGCAGCGTTCGCAGTGTCCACGTTATAACATCCTGTATGCAGCCCCTTCTGAAAAAAACATACAACACGCAATAAGTGCTTCCATGCATTCTGAAATGCGTTGTAGGTTTCCTGGCATCATCCAGATAGAAGCCAGTTCTCCGGTGGCTTTTAGCCACAGAGGCCTTGTCATGTTACAGTTTGCCTCTTCTGAATAAGTCATGGGCAAAAATTCCACTCTAAGTAAAAGGCGTCCACCACGTTACAGGAGGCGCGCTCCATCGCAGGGGCAGGATGAATATTTCATGATTAAATGGGCCATTACACTGCACAGATCTAGGCCAAGGCTCAGGGGGGGGGGGGGGCTCAGATAACGGTCCCAACCCCGTCCCCACAACACAGCAGCTCCGGTCCAAGGGGGTTCAGGGAGGGGGGGAGCCATCTGGGTTAATCCACGCACGCACACACACACACACACACACACACAACTGTCTGGCTGGGTGTCGGCGGGGTTCTCGTGCAGAGCGTCCCGGGGCAGCGGCTCGGGGACCCCGCGGACACCACACTGACAGGTCGCTGACTCGCAGCTTCCCAGTGTCTGTTTGCAGCCGCGGCGCTGCGAACCCCCGCGGATGAGACGCAACTGAAACTGAATAAGTCCGTCTACAGGTCACAGTCGAGCGGCCAGGACCCCCCTCCCCCCTCCCTCCCCCCTCCCCGAGCCCCGAGCCCGGCTACCGTTAGCTCTTAGCAAGTTCGCCGTCAACACAGTGAAACTGTCCGTCGGGCTAAAGCTACAACCCGCCTGCCTGCGGAGCGCTGCGGCGGACTCGTGCAGCCCAGACGCTGCCCCGTCGGACGTGCGGGACGCCGGCTGACAGGCGACCGTGTAAGACCGCTAATCCCGTGAGGCCTGCGCGTCCCCGGCCCACAGTGAGGCCCGGACCACGAGCTGACAGCGCCTGGCGTCGGTCAGCTGCGAGCGGCGACCGGCCCGTCCCCGCCTCCCTCGCAGCTAATGCTAACGCCGCTCGCTAGCGGGCTAGCGGGCGGGCTAGCAGGAGCACCCACCTCGCTTGTCGAGGTCGTAGCCGACCACCACAAAGTAGTCGGCGAGCCGGGTCATGTTTGCAGCTCACGGCGACGGGCCTCTCTGGCTGAATCCTCTGCTCGCGCTGCCGTCGAACGTCCGTTCACGTCCTGCCGGCGCCAGACACATGACGGGCGACAGTAGCATCCTTCCAGCTGCACCCCGCCGCCATACTGTCAGACTGCCGTGCCCTGACAGCGGAGCCGCGAGTCTGCGCACTGAGGGCCACGGGGAGGGAGGGGCCGCCCGGCAGGAATGTCCCATGCCCGACCGGGGACCGACCGGGGACCGACCGGGGACCGACCGGGGACCGACCGGGGACCGACCGGGGTCAGGGAGTGAAGGGGGCTGGGGGTCCAGGAGCCTGGTTGACGCCTGCGGAGCACAGAGCTCCTTCAGGGGGATTCTCATCAGAGATCACAGGCCTGCTGTGGATTATGAAAGGATATTTATTGTTCATGTACAGAAACCACAGTCCGAAGCATTTCACCGCCTCCTGACACTCGGATGCCTCGTGAATCTCAACCACGTCTTATTATTCTGCAAAGGCAATAAGACACAAGTTAAATAAACCCAGATGAAGACATGAAACATACCAGTGTTTGAATGTTAAAAATATTCCTCTGTCTGGTTTCTTTCAAATTACTCTATACCTTTCGCCTTAACGACCAGGCCTTAATTTTCACTTTTGGACATTTTTGAAACCAGCATAATTAATTTATTAATTGAGACAATTATTATTATAAGCAAATTAATCAATAACGCTTGGTTCCCTACCTTATGACCCTCTGAAGTTGAAACAATGTCTAATTGCCTTCCCAAGTGTCATACAAGCAGTTCAACCAAGGAGTCATGAAAGGCCATTGAAAGTCTGACCACAAACTATGAATCTTGTGTTTGTGTTTGTAAAGAATGAGGTGCACCAGCTAAGGTTAAAGCATATGACTTCATTCTTGTGTTTTATTTAAACAACACTAGTTGTTATTGATTGCTTCAATAATTCTGCCAGTGAATAAGGGATAGTTTGGGCCGAAAACTAAATTCAGCCATTAACTGAATTGTCGGTCTCCTTGCCAGACCACCCTAGTTAACAGAAACATCTTGTTTAACGTAGGCCAATGAGATCAAGATGCATGAAATGTCAATGAGATTAATTTCACCTATTTTCTGCAGCCAAACCATTTCCCAAACACCAACATTCATGACTTTTATCTCACCTATTTTCTCCACAGACAGTCTTCATTCTGCTTGCAGCCTTTAGTTGCAAGCAAAGGTTATCAGTGAGGAAAATATGAGCCTAAATATGAACTTTTGTTTTTTGAATGATGCTATAAGCCTACAGAGAACATCGTCATGCTGCTGATAACATGCTGCAGTGGGCGGTGAGAGAGGCGTGAGGGCCAACAACCATGTGGCCTGTCCTCGGCTGTCAGCACTGTAACAGCCTTGAGAGAATTCCAACACTTCCTGTGCTGTGACCTTTGACCTAAAGTGCTTATCGCGCTCTGGTTGAAAACAATCCCGAGCATGACATGTCACATTTTTCTTCGAGGGCTTTGTTTTGCCAATCCTCTTCTCCCACAGTTATCACTGACTCGGGGCCGGCCGGCGGGAGGACAGCGCTGCTCTTTGGTAAACACGGCTCCCGACGAGCACAGCTTTGTTAACAGGAGATAACACGCGCCTCAAGCCGGTTTACGGAACACTCGTTTCAGGAGTCGCACTGAGGTCACCGCTGGTTTTGGTTCTCACAGCTGACGTCTACTGCATCCTGACCTTGGGCCGCACTTGACAAGCTGCCAGAGATACGCAGCGGTTTAGAAACAAGGAGAGACAAAGACAAGAGGAGCTCAGTCTCTCCCCACAGGACGAGGATACGCACAGTGAGGAAGCTGCCCACGTGCTCTGGTATCAAAGATGTTCCCTTTGACGGAAATAAACACGTGCATTCAAGTGGTCTTAGCTGGAGAGAGGGTTGTCTTTCTGTCCCTTGATTATGAGCAAAGACATAATGCAAAGATTTTTTGGGGGCAAGTTACATTTATTTGGAGATGCTGAAGCATTATGCAGAAGAACCCCTGACTGAGAGGACATGTTCTGCAGCTAAAGATTAAAGCAAAACCAGTGGGAGAGAGAAGTCATTTTGATCTTGATACCAGATTGAAGCTTGCAGCAGCAGCAGCAGCAGCAGCAGCAGCAGGCGGGTGGTGGAACTTGACCTCTGACACTCTCAGATCCACAACTACTTCAGACCAGACACACGACTAAAGGTTTGACTGACAGCGCAGCTGGAGAGATGCTCCAGCGGCGCTAAGACCAGGATGCACACTTTTTTTGTATTTGAGTTTATTTGGCAAATCTTTTGGGGGGGGAAAGATAGAATACTTTATAGCCGAGGTTGAGTTGTAAATGAATCTGTCATTTTGTAATGAAGTGAAATACAATGGAACGTTTGATCACCCCAACTGCCTCGTAAACTCATGAGGGCTTGGTACTAATCTGTAGATAAATAAAGGTACCTTTACTGATATTTCCACAATCACAGATGATGAATAAAGGGTAGACCATGAGACTGATGCTGGTGTGGGGCAGCAGCTCTGCAGGTGAGCTGAGCTGACACTCACTGGGCAGGGGAGTGGGTCAAACAAATGTTTCTCATATTTATTACAAATACACAGTTTAGAAACTCCAAGATCACTATAATCCACTCTCTCCACTCCCAGTTATGATTTTTCTTTCTTTCTTCTTTCTTTCTAAGATGAAAGAAGAAGGAAGCCGGCTATGCACCCGTCATGTCACTGCTTCTGCAGTAATTCATGCGTGCAGTTAATCAGAGCTCCAAGCCAATCTTTGCAGGATGCACCAACCATGTGACTTCCTGTAGATGAACCAACAGACAGGAAGTGGTTTGAAGGCCTGTTGCACATCGTTGCTTTCACAGGGCCATTCCAGGTCCGTTTCCCCTCAGCTCAGGTGAAGCATGGAACTTGAAACCACTTCATTGAGCAGACATCGCAACCAATTGTTTCAATTCCCCTAAGCTGAGACAATCGGATGACTTCAGACGACAGAAAAGCTTCTACTTAACACTGCAACGATACTGGGTTTCTCTCATGCGGCTCGTTGAACTGTTTCTTTCTTGTGGTGGTTGATGATAAACCGGGTACAAACAGACACACACACACACACACACACTCTCCCGGCTCTTCTCTGCTGTAATTGGAACCCTTCTGTTTTTTCTTGAGCAAAGGAAGTGTGTCAGAATACTGTGTGTACAGTAAACTGATGCAAATCTGGATTTGTTTTTACTTATAACACCCTGGGAAGATGAACACAGATAAATATATACAGTGTTTCCCCTAGGTTTACTGGTTGGGGGGCCGGGGGCTCGTTAAGGTTAGGTTTCACAAATCATGTTAAGTTTTCAACCACAATCACTTATACAGGAATAAATTGTGTATGGAAAGTGACCATAAACGACTTCTGATTGGCATTATATGTAAAATACAAAAAACAAAAAACAAAAAAGCAGCGGTGGCTGTCGTGTTGGTGACGCTCCAAACACTGCACTTCCCATAATGCACCTCGGTAGTGACTCATCAAATCAAACTACCTACATGATAAATGCCGTCATCTTACAATAAAGTACTATCAATGTATTTTTGCTGAATGGTTGCCCCAAGTGGTAATCAATATGACTCAATAAAAGGAATTAAATCCTTTTTTTTTGCTTTAATGGTGTGGGTGACTTGTCTGATCTATTACATTTTATTGTAGCTCAGCAATGCCACAAGTAGAGAAGAAGCAAAGAGAGAAAGAAGAATAAAGAGTCTGCTTAACAGAGAAAAAGTTCATTTTACGGTATTAAGTCTGAATTAAGCTTTTTGTTATTTCATATTTCATAAGTTCCATAGTTCCATAGGTTAGTCTGCTTCATTATGACTGTGGTTTGGTCACATCTGAGTGCTTCATTTCCCTCCCCAGTAGCAATCACATTGAGATTATTTTTTCACGCTGGTGGGTGCGCGGTAATATGTGACATCATCTTTTTCCACCTGAGCTCTGCCCACCTTAAAACCAGCCAGAGGACCACATTCAAACACACCAAGTGAGAGAGAGGGGGGGTGGTGATTATGTGAGCCCCATCACTCACGATGAGACGCTGACACAGAAGATACAGTAAGATTTTCAGTTTGGAGGAGAAGAAAATAGTGCCACAAATATCTAACGGGGGACATGAACAGAACATATCCACCAATTTACATATAATTGTTTAGTATGTATACATCTTCTATACATTAGATATATAACTGGGCAGATATATCAACATGTGAGAGGGGAAAGATGGTATTGGTGGCGTTCAACCTGGCACTTATTCAGATAAATGCATGCGTGCAATACAGAGCATGATCAATATCAATGAACACATGATTTACCCATCATCCCTCTCATTCTTAATTCATATTGTAATCACTTGTATCGGTATTCTTGCAGGTGGGCGTGTTACGGTGTCGTATTAACCTTGTGTTGACTTGACAGGCGTCCACCCTGCTCCAGCTGAGGCGTCCTTCATCAAGGAGCTATTAATCGATTAGTAATCGACCACTCAAATAATCGCCAACTATTTGGTTGATCGAATAATAATAGCAATTAATCGAGAAAACAATCGACAGATTAATCGACGATGAAAATAATCGTCATTTGCAGCCCTAGTTGGAACCTGTTTGGACGGATTTGATGCCATGTCGCACCGCCTGTGTCGGATGGGGCTGAGGTCAAGGTCGTGTGCAGGCCTGTCGAGTTCTTCCACACCTAACTGGGGAAACCCGTTCTTCATGGACTTGGCTTTGTGTACCTGTGTGTTATCGTGGTGAAAAGAAAACGCTCTGTTGTACGAACTAATACCGTTATCGTCATTAGATGCTGTGAGTTCTGGGGGCTCTGCTGTTATCAGTCACTTGAGTCCTTCGCCATCATCTTTTCCCACACTGAAATCCAATCCAACTGGCAGCTGGCTCCCTCCTCCCACACAACACTGCACTGGTACGAGGCCATTCCAAACAAACTGGACTGAGAGGGCTCGGACAGAGACCACAACAGACCCCGTCGTACGCCACCTCAAACAAACTACAGTGAGAGAGCGTCTCCAAATCCCTGGGGATTCCTGGGGATTTACTGGTGCCTTGTGCAACAGTTGTTTTAAAAAAACCAAGAGAGCAGCCAAGATGTTCTGTTTTTGTTGACCACATCTACTGGTAATTGATATTGGTTTAGTGCTCGGGAGGTTAACTCTGGCTTGTCCTAATGGGACGCATCACATCAGATTCCCTCTGAGCAGGAGCTGCTCTACAGCGAGTCCTGCTGATGTGACATGAGGTTCACTAGGGGGCAGCAATCATTAGACTACCACGCTGTGGCCCTGGATGGAACAAGCCAGACCAAGTGAAAGAGAAGGTTGGTTTCACGTCCCTTTAGATACACTTAAAGTAAAACACAACACC
>NC_061516.1:31180000-31210000 GCF_022379125.1 Scophthalmus maximus | reverse complement strand
GGACTGAACCCAGGCGGGGACTGAACCCAGACGGGGACTGAACCCAGACGGGGACTGAACCCAGACGGGGACTGAACCCAGGCGGGGACTGAACCCAGGCGGGGACTGAACCCAGGCGGGGACTGAACCCAGGCGGGGACTGAACCCAGGCGGGGACTGAACCCAGGCGGGGACTGAACCCAGACGGGGACTGAACCCAGACGGGGACTGAACCCAGACGGGGACTGAACCCAGACGGGGATTGAACCCAGGTCTCTGTGGCACTAGGCAAACACGTTTTTCTCTTTTCGTCTCTTGTTGGTGCTTCTATTGAAGAAAAAAAATGTTATCAGTAGCTTTATACGACACTAGTTAAGGGAAGTAGTACATTATCAATCCCCAAGAGGGAAGGGGGCTGGAAGAAACGCAAGGCTTTTAAAGAAAACGCTGATCATTTTCTGATAAGAGTGCAAGAAGATCTCGGGTGGAGTGGCCATGACCATCTCTTGCAAGTGCGTGTGACCTCACGTGTTCAGGCGGCGAACACCTGCTGCTGAAACCTGACCGTGGCGACGGGATGCTAGGCTCCCGTATCCACCCTCTGTTTGTGTTGGTCTGGCCTCCTCCGCTGCACCTGCACGCCAGCACCGCCTGCCCCCTTCACTCCCAGATCTGTGTTTGAAAGCATCGCGAGCCACATGGGTCACCTCTGCGTTCCACTCTCAGTACGAGAGAAACTGACGCAGGGTCTGAAGTAGGCTGTCCTGACTTTCCCGTAACTCGCTAGAACCTCAAACCAATATTCCCTTTGGACCCAACATTCATATTGTTTTCCATTGGACATTTTTTTCACACTACATGCACGCTGCAGAATTAATCTGTGAGTAAAAAATGACTGAAGTTGCAATGTGACCGCCTTGTTATCATCATCAGAGTAGCATCATTTCAATACAGAATTATTCCCATTATCAACTTATCTGAACCAAGCCCCTCCGGAGGCACCATGATCACCCAGTCGAAGTCAATTTAGCAGCAACAAGATCATGATCCCTCACTGGCTTCCCACCGTGAACAAAGCGGAATCGTATCCCAGCCTTTATGGTACAGGGCAAATACTTTTTTTCTCCTCCTGGACTCTTTGTTCGGATCAGACTTCTTTTAGAATGACATATTATATTGGAGAAACCTCATTACTTGAACTCATGCGCCTGTAGCTGCCAGTCCGAGTGATAATATTCTTGATCATGAAAGTCCTCTCAGAGAAGGTCTGCCATTGGCTGCTGTCATTTTTATGAAGACCTTTCGCAGTGTAGCTGACCCCAGTCTATACAAATATATTTCACTCTGACAACTGAGTGTTCCCTCCCTCGATACTCCCCGTGTTCCACATTTCTCACTTTGCACATCTCACAGAAGACTGCTGCTGGGCTTTAATCATGACAGTAAATTCTCCGTCTCCGTCGACTCCACGGAGCACATACTGTTCTGGTACCATCGCAGACTGACAGCACGAGACATTTTTCCCACCAGTGGACACTGCGCGTGTCTGGGCTCAGATGTCTGTCATTCCTTCCCTGTTCTGTGTTTGTGTCCGTGCTGTCCAAAGGCGCTGTAACAAAGGCCGGTGGGCGTCTCCAAACAAGGAGAAATTGCATGTTGCTTGGATCCGACGCTGCACACATACTCTTCATTGTCCATTTACGTAACTTTTATGCGGGGGGAAAAAAAGCCAGACAACAAGTTAAATATGGCTTAGCGGCGAAGCGGCTTTACAATACAGTTTCCAGAAATGGGAAAAGGCTTGTTGCTTCGAGACGTAGGAGATGTTGAGCTGATTTGTGCTCAGGCTTGCTCCATCTGGATGAGGATGATGATGATGATGATGATGATGATGACATGTCAGTCTGTGTGTTTATCTCGTGGGTGCAAATTTGCTCAAACTCTTCAAGGGCAAATAAAGTACTGTTTTTCTCCAAACGATTTGTTAAATCATTAACTCACTCTTGTATAAGTGGATTTGAAACGCGTCTGACAAAGACTCTCTTAACATAATATTTACCTGAGGAACAGACTGGATTCACGTCTCGCAGGACGGCTTCACTGAGCCACTATCTGCACATTCAGTTGATTGGGGGTCCGTTCTCTTGATTTGCTATCTCCATTCTGACATACTTACCACCTATCAAGGAACAACAAGTTCATTACTCTGTCATCATTGCGTATACATGCTTGCCGAATGATTGAAGCCGGATGGCCTCTACTGTAAATCATCTCAAGAGAGGCCTCTTCTCGTATGCTCTTCCTTTTTGGCTTGGACTGTTCACATGTATATATTTATATTCAAACCGTCCTATGGCTTTCATCAGGGTAAATTTGACCAAACCCTGAGGCTGAAGCTGAGGAGGGTGATCGCTGCGACCAAAGAGGCAGAGAATTCCACTGTGGATCAATGGCTGAGACCTAAGTTACACCCTCCACACCTTTAAAGAGCTGGTTTCCACTCCACACAGAAAGCCACACCAATATTGTACGTGTAAAAAGAGCAGCTTGCTGTAAAAGTGGATTAAATGGGTTAAGGAAAACATGGGGCTTCTGAGGGCAGAGAAAACCTGCTGTTGTTTGACGTTGATTGCAAGTGTTGTGTCTACTCTTCATCACAATGATGCCGTTTCAGAGCAGACTGCAGTTTGCAACTATAATGGACCCTGTCTGTCCATGTAATTTACTGGCTGTACTGTACTTAGTGTGTTCAATGTCCAACATTGCTTGCAAAAAGAAAATGTAACATCCAACTGAGGTGGTTATGAAAGCAGCACTGCTTCTGAACAACTAGGTCCAGTGTTCCTTTGGAAATAAATCACCAATCCTGCATTTCTGTCCTATTTTTTGCTAACAACAATCTCCCCACTGTTACCTAGTGGAAGATTAGAAATGAATGTACAATATTAACTGCCGATTAAGGCCGTCCTTGATAAGCTTCAGCCTCTTTGGTAATCATGTAGTGTATCAGCAGCATGGTCCTCGGTATGGTGTACCCTCTGCTCAGGTTAGGATGCAGGGAAAAGGTATGAGAGGACTTTCTCTCTATATGGTTGGGCATGACAGCTGAAAAAAAAGTGGCATCCTCTGAGTTTATGCTAAATTTTGCCTGCCTGTCGGAGACAGGTCACCGATGCAGGTGGGATCTCTCCCCCCGGTGCTGCTGCTGGTCAGTCTGACTGTGTTTGTGTGTGAGAGAGAGAGCGAGAGAGCGCTGCACACAGCTCTACTCTCCCGCTCGAGAGAGGTCAAAGCATTGGTGTCAACCCACTTTAAAGCAGTTTAAAAAAAGGGAAACTGCAATAAATATTCATACAGACATACACAAAAATGATGTGATGAGGCTATGCAAGTTATTTTTATTATCAATGTTACATATATAGTATATGGAACATAAATAGTGCAGTGTGGTGCAGGGCCACCACTGCTGCCTTGTGACCCATGTAAAGAGCTTTCACTCTGCAGACAAGGTGGGTGTAACTTGATGATGTGGCACCACAGCACACCGAGCCTGTACTGGAAATAGTGCTGGCCTCTGTCTGTGGCCTGGCGTTACACAGCCATTCATTCAGCCACTGTCACTGTTGGACAGCAGGTCCTCTACTGACAAACCTGCCAGCAGTGAGTCTGCAGCTGAAGTGACTGAATAGAACAAAAGCTTCTCATTTCTGAGAGGAATCCCGGAGCCACCGCAGCAGGGACTTTAAGAGCAGCTGTCTGCTGCGACGGCTCACGTCTCAACCGCCCAGCGTGAGTGAAGAGTCAGTGTTCAAGGTGAAATAACATTAGTCAGCAGTTTACATGTGGAACACACTTTTCGTAATAAGATCAGCCGTGACGTAGGGAAAATTGTGCCAACCCTGCCACTGTGAATCTATTTTTTTCCTTTTGACTCAGAAAGGCAAACGGATACATAACAGATATATTTGCCCTTGTGCTGTAGTTTTAGGAAGCTATTGTTAACATTTGACATTTTCATCCAATGAATCCAATGGCTGCCAGCTGCAATGGTGCTTTTCTAGTTACTTCTCCGGGCGCTCACCAGTGGTGATGGGTGAACACTCAGGGACTTGAGTCACACTGTGCTGTACAAACACGTCAGAGACAGTTCGGTGAGGAGCTGCTGGGTCATGTTGTAAGAAGCGTCCGTCTTTGTCAAACAACGAACAGATGGCGAGTCAGTTGCAGTTGTGTTTGCAGAACGGCCCGTACCCGCTGGTCCATCTTCACCGGTCATTAACGCTGATGTGGAGCATCAGAAAGCCATTTTTCATAAAGGCTTGGCTTACCTACAAAAACACATAGGTTCTTATGTAATTTAAGTGAGAGTTTTAGTTTTGTTTGAACCTTTTCAACCCCAATCAAATTTAGGGTAAATGGTATTTTGTTTGTCGTAGTCGAAGTGCTGAACCACTCATGAGCACCTTCTCTTTTTGAAAACAATACCCTGGTTGTTCCCGACAATTCATAGACTTTTTTACTGGAACTACTGCCAGTGGTGTTCAGTCAGGTCAAGTAAGGCAAGGAGCATAGAGCACATTGAAATGGGCATTTGCTACTGATAAAAACTTTCTATAAAAACTGTTTCTAGCAACTGTTGTAGACTAAGGAAGGACATATTGCTGTTTGAGTAATGAAAGTGTCCTTTTTCAACGCTTTGAGGAACACAGTTCAAATCCCATTCAGCTCTGTTGTATTAGGGTGACGCAGAGGTTTCCAACGCTGACAGACCTGGACACCCCAAAATATCTGCATGGCTAGATACTTCGAGGAGTTAGTAAGAAAATATGCAATTTTGATGAACTGACCCTTTAAAGAGAGAAATATGTGGGCAAAAGATGTCTACAGCTTGACTTAACTTAATTGGAACATGGCAGAAGAATCCTGAAGCAAGTGGTCTGCATTCCAATCCCAAATAATTTAACCAGACGACAAGTTTGTTTTAATAACCAACTGAGATTTTAATGTTGTCATGTGAAGCCCAATAAGATCATGACTTACCTGGTGCATTGAGGTACAGGGCTTGATTGTATAATATAGCACATGTTGTGCTAGACGACATGTGAGAAACCATTGACCTGTATGTCGGGCATTGAGAGATGAGCATGGTGTCCAGCGAGCCACTCGTGTGCTCAGACAACAGGCAAAATGTTTTGTTCGTCAAAGCTGCTTTTTGCAGTTAATGGGATTTCTGCAGGATTACCAGCGCCCTGACAACTTTATAGCTACAAAGCTGGCAGGAATATTTTCATCTTTATCCTCATTCTGTCCCCATTCTACCCATAGGCGCCACAATCATTTATGCACAGAGGTTTCGACAGTTTTACTTGCCATGCTAACTAGGAGTGGTCAAAACTAAAATATCTCACCATCAATGGGATAGATTGGTCATCAAAGTTATTAAGTTGGATAATGTGCTGGATGAATTGTGTTAACTTGCAATTTCATTTCTTTGATCCCAGTTAATGAACGAGAGTATCACAAGGAGACAGACTGTACAGTTTCTCACCTGATTTACATTTTCTCCTTAGGTTTGACCTCCTGAGCAAGCTCATCAACCAGAGAGAGGATAAAGCCTCGGCATCAGGAAACCAGCCTGACGTTGCCATCCCCTCTTCAGCCCCCAGCCCATCCCCAAAATGGCTGCCCGGTTTCCTTAGACACCCACCGGCCTCAGGAGTGAGAACAGCCTCGCCAAGTCTGGCATGGCTCACCAAAGCTTTGCCGATCAAGAGGAGGGCACTGAGGGTTCGCCGCCAGGCCCACACAGGTTCGAGAGGGGGGCACCACTACCCCCATCATGCCCAGCTGATGAGAGTGGGTTGCGTGCTGGGAACCTGCCAAGTGCAGAACCTCAGCCACCGACTCTATCAGCTCATCGGTCAGAGCGGCAGAGAAGACTCGTCCCCCATTAACCCTAGAAGCCCTCATAGTTTCGGATGAGTTAGACACCTCCAAACACCCACAGCAAGTCTATCTATATCTCCATTTATTTATCTCTTAATGTATTACTGGTAGTCTTTGCATTAGAGTTTGATGTAGTCCATAACTTTTATCTATCCATCTCAAATGACTGAATGTCGTGCCTTGCTACTTTTTATGCTGATTAATGGATCTGAAGATTCAAATTCAAGATCATAAATGGCTCAATCCCTTTTGAAACTGCAAATTTGAGTCCTCCCCCGTCCAATTTCCCTCTTGAACACTCAAAAGAAACCAAGAGGCCGCGGTTTGGCATTTTAATCCCGATAATGTAAGAATGAAGGCTTGTCTTCAACACCGTCCAGCAGTTGGGTCCAGTCTGCCAGCTGACCTCCCCAGAGGCGGTTATCCCGCGGCCCATTGATCAAACACTTAAGCCCCTAATGTGGATTTCAACCTGCACTCTGAGCTGGAGCCCTGTCAAAACCAATGTATTCCCAAAGACCTGGTAATTTGACCCCATGAACTCTTTTTACTCTTTTTTTGTGCTCCCGTTCCATTTCACGACTGCATATGTGATTTCAATATGAACACTGACATGCCTGGAATAGTCAGATGAACTGGGAATTCATCGCTCAGCAAGACTTTGTGTTTCACGACCACAGTTTACATTGAAACCAACCACAGCACTTGAGTTAAACCCAAGTTTAAGGAGTCAAGACTTAACCACATAAAACCCCGGCTGAAAAGAAAAGAAGAAGAAGTTTCAGAATCCAGCGCTTTGAAAGGAATTTCAGTGCCTAAAGGATCCGTGTCTGTGCTGCATTATAGCAGCGGGCTGGCCAACACAGTAGGCGGCAAAGTGAACCTTGGAGCCATGGATCAGCACTATTTTGCACCACCGCTGGCACTTTCTCTGCCAGAGGCCAAGTCTGAAATATTAGCCCTTTCACGTGATTCATAAGTTCCCCCTGCAAGTCAGGACTTTGGGTTGACGGCAGTTTAATAAACCTGGCTTAATCACTTCAGTCATATGTACCGCCACAGCAGGGGAGGGGGGGGGGGGGGGCCCTGAGCCTCCCATGGTCTGCACACTCAACACTCATACATAAATATAAAGAGTGAGGCATATGGCTTCCACACATTTGCACACATGCAGCCTTAAAGGGTCAGTTCAACAACACAAGAAAAAACAAGAAATTGCAGAAACTTGGGGATTTTGGGGAGTAATGTGAATTCTCAATCTAGAAAAGAAAATGCTGCTGTTGCATTTTTTTGAATGCGATGTTCAAGTGCTGCGAACGTCACAAACAAACAGGCTAACTTTGCATCGGTCAATTAGAAAGTTGTTGGGTGTTTTTGCTAATTTGGTTGAACTGGCCCTTTAAATGGTTATGGCTAAAAACAAAAATAAATCCACATTTATATATGTTTTTAATAAAAGTACACTGAGATGATTCTTCACTGCAAGGGACCAATTAAGTCAAGTAGACTGAGGTCAAAGAGAAGTGCTCTCACCTCTTCTTTCCCTCTGTCGCTCCAGTGTGCAGTTGGGGGTTGTCAGCCCGTGTTCTCGGGCATCATTTGATGATTAGAATAACTAAAACAATTTTCTTCCAATTGGTGGTGATAACGTGCCACAAAAAAAACTGAACTTTATTTAAAATATATGAGACAAGGTCAATCTTTCTTTACGTTTCTCTTTTGGCAATACCTGACAGCACTCTGCACCAATATACGACATTCTGCTGGCGGCCACAGGCAGCCTGAGAGCAGTGCGGGTTTCTAATGAGAGACCACAGTGACCAAAATGTTAGCTGTCAGAGAGCTCCCTTTCAAATAAGAACACAGAATAGTGTAGCAGCATCACAAATGCATGCCCTGACATTTCCTGTTCTCTATTTATGTCCATCTCTGAAATGCTGGGAAGATGATGGACCGGGAACAACCGAGGTCAAGCTCTCCTCATAGTGCACGGTAACATTTAATCAAAAGGCAACCAAAACTATGAAACCCCTATATTTTTTAAAAGGAACATATTTGTATGACATATGACTTTCCGACTTCTAAACTTCTGTACTTTACAGGAGCCTGATCTTAACGTGTTTCATTGTGGACAACTCAGTTGCTGGCCCACTTTCCACTCATTTAGATTACGATTTGCTTCAGTCATTAAAATATTGTAGCTTTTGCTATTTAGCATGTCATTTTTCCCAACATACAAGTTCTGTATTCGTGAGAGCATTAGTCTAAACTCACCAAATACCTGGCAATACTTGACATCTTATATTAATGTGTTCTTCTACGTCTTAATCTGTGTTTCTTCTGCATCAACGGCTTCTTTATATTTAGACTCGAAGCCCCGTGCTGCCTCTTTCCTTTCTCTTCTATCTGTATTCATTGGAGCTGGAGGTCACAGGGTAATAATCTAAATCGAATCTGTTCATAGGCTTGCTGAGGTGAAACATGCCATTCTCTCAGCTGTAATGCAGCTAATCATTGTCTCGTGACAAATCATTAAAAGGCTTTTAAACGCTGAAAAACCCCTGGTGGATCTCTCTTCTTTGTGAAATGTACTGTTGCACTCGTACGTGCGTGTGCATGTGTTGGAGCTGAAGTATGCAACGTATCAGGACACTTATCTCCCGTGTGTGATCTGTGCTCTGGACCATTGTGCCACCACTCTCTTTTCTCTTTCTTTCACGCAGTATGTTTTGTGACGTCGGGCATTGCGTCATGTCAAGTTCTGTGAGCAAACGTTCTGTGTACACGACCGCTAATACCTCCCCATGGAAACATGTACAGATATCATGGCTCAATACTGCCAGGACATACAGTAGGAATGAGGGCAGTGTCGGCATGTACAAGCTGTTTCTGTTAGTTTTGTACAACATAGGAAGATCTCAGTCGGCCTATTCTGTGCTCGTTTTCCATTTGAAAGTCACATGATCTGCTTCAGAGTCACAGGAAAGCACTTTAATGCATCGATGTGTTGAGCGGTAGTTTCTCACAGCTTGAATTTCACTCATTGTACTGAACATGTGAACGTTGAACGAGGTTCCTCCTGTAAATGTGTTTGAAGATGTCAGTGCTGTAAGCGGGTGAACTCCATGTGCACCTGTGAATGTGTGTGTGTCATATATATATATATATATATATATTAAGCCAATTATTTAAAGTTATGTATTTAAGTTATCTTTGTAAGTTAATATCTGTATGTCACCAAAGACTATTTATCTTCTATTTTTCCACTGCTCCTTCAACATGACCTTATGTTGGAAGAGGAAATCTTAACTGTAGTTCAAATGTTACTGTTTGACAATGTCCTTCACTCTGTAAAATAAAGACCTACACTGTAGCGTGATGGAGTGGAGACTATGATTTAAGAGTATGAGTGTGTGTGTGCCTTCATAAAGGAAATAAAGACATACATGACAGAATCATATAAGGGTTAAAAACCCCAAAAGGCTTCACAAAAAACAAAGATATATATTATAAGCATGCATACATCTATATGTATTTCCTCCCTCTTCCGTGATACCATGTCCTTGACCAAACCGCTGTGACCCAATAGTCAAGCAAGTCAATCATTACGTGACAGGACCGACAGATCTTACGGGGAACACGGCACAAGGGGAATCGAATGTGGAGAAACCTATGATCAGGCTCGGATGTGACAGCCACCACGTTCGCAGTACAGGTCGTACGATCGGCAGGAGTTAATGATTGACGGGTTTGGTTCATTTAGTACCTGGTAAAGTAGAGGAGAGGCCAGACAGGGGGAACAGCTCAGAATTCATGAATATTTCCACTTGCTCATTTCATGTCCTAAAACCCTGAGCACATTATTATCATCATTAGTCTGGAGGCAAAGCTGCTGTGGATTTTGACCCAAGTGTTCCGTCTGTTCCCCTCCTTCAGCATTACAGGAGCTAACCAGCTTATTCCAGGCTGTTGGACTACATCCCAACATGCCGGGTCCCGGATCGGCTTGTGCCAGGACTTCACTTTAGCTGCAGTTGGGTGACAAACAACAGGAAAACAAATCAAACTTTGATTGATTAAGTCTAAGTTGTATTAGAGTAAGTTCAGTACTTTATTTATCCCAAATGGTAAAACTTGCCGTCAGGAGACAGAATAAAAAACAACAACACAAGTAACAGGAACGCGCAGGCTTTCAGGTCACCTGATTCTCTTCAACCCTTCTGGAGATGGATGAACAGTATTTTCTCATGTTATTTTCATTCTCATTACTCCTTTAAATTAAATGTGTCCTGAATGCGCCACATACTGTATTTATTCCAGTATTTGACACTCAATTGCATATCATACTCAGACAGAATGAACATTACATCACACAAAAGAAATTCTAGTTGTCTTGTTATTCAAACCCACAGGAGAAACACCGTGGTTTCTCCTGTGGGTTTGACTTTGCAACTCGAGGTTCGACATTGAATGTGACATATTATGCAAAAATCCCTTATTCAGTTTTTGTGCACATACACGTTGGAATCTGTGGAGCCTCCCGGCCCACAAACTGGTTCAGATT
Organism: Scophthalmus maximus; assembly: GCF_022379125.1. Lineage (NCBI taxonomy): Eukaryota > Metazoa > Chordata > Actinopteri > Pleuronectiformes > Scophthalmidae > Scophthalmus > Scophthalmus maximus. The sequence goes on along the minus strand of NC_061516.1, from coordinate 31,199,511 downwards.
TCTCTCCCACTGTGATGTAACAGCTGGACTCTTTTGGGGGTAACCACGCCTGCAATCTGAGAACTCCACTTCACTGGTGAAGGGGCGTGACACTTTCTACAAATTTTGAAATCGGTTGACCAATCACCACACACTGGGCCAGCTGGCCAATCAGAGCAGACTGGGGTTTATCTGGAGGCGGGGCTAAAAGAAATCCAGGCGTTTCAGACAGAGGGTGGAAAGAGGAGCTGCAGGAATGGGCAGTATGAGAACACTGAAGCCTTTTCTGAACATTAGAGCATGTAAACCTTTTCAAGTGGTAACACAAATTAAAGTATCAATCTGAGTATGAGCATAATATGTCTCCTTTAAATTTCAGTGTCTGGACCTAAATGTCTAGAATATTTTTGTCCCAGTATGTATGGATTGAAGCCTTGGAAAGCCTTGTGACTAACTAATGCACAACAACTTTTCTTCTATTAGTGATGGGCTAGCTATTACATAATTGAAAAAGCAGCAAAAGTTCAACTTACACAACATAAAGTCCCCCTACAACCACATGCCACATATTCAGTTTTGATATGTGCAGAAATAGAAACCAAGACATGGTTTAACAAGCAACCAACCTCTGTATCTACTAACCATCAACAGCCAGCATTCATTTAGCCCAGCATGACTGTACACAGGAACTCCAAGTCCCGTCATCTCAGTGAAGCCGTTGGTTCACCGACCCTCCAACGTTCACGTTTTATGAGCCAACTAAGAACACGCGACATGAGAACTTCACACGCGGGACAACGATGTAGGAAACATAGCAGACATACTGTATGACATTCATATTTCTGACATATTCCAGATCTGTCAGTCTGATTAGATGTTTTAAGTCAGTTTCCCTTGCACATTAGAGATTTTTGCTTTGAGTGAGACACTAACTTTTAGTGAAGTATTAGAACGTTATTTGTGATATTTGGAGATGTTTTGGGCCTTTCCACATTTTTGTATGTGTAAATTGATCATACACATAAAAACAAGAGAAGCAAAACCCACCTGGTGAGCAGCCTAGAAATTCAAGGGCCCGGCATTGACCCATTCAGTTTTTTGTTTTGTGAGTGCCACACTAAAAACTGAGTTCCCCCTCCAGGTGGTTTCTAGGTCCCGCTACAATTTTTGAAACTTACCTGCACAAATGAAAAACAAACACATTCCTTCTCTGTGGTTCTATTGGGTCCACGTGCCTTCCTGTTATCACTTTGCTCCCATGCTTTATCTCTAGGTAAATAACAAATAGCCAAATGTCAACCAGCACAAGTTATGTCACCTCGTCTTGCCTGCAGCTGATGCATGTCAGCCAGCAGAAAGTGTGTCACATTCCTCACATGTACAGTACAATTTAGGCTTTAACTTCGCTCTCACCGTCTTTGGGTCACATTTAATGAGAGACTACGGAATCCATGTGCTGTTCCACAAAAAATAAAAATAAAAATTGGTAACCACCAAGTGGAAAAAATCATCTTGGGTGACTGGAGATAGATGACTTATTGCAGTGACTTCTAACCTTGTGGAAACTCACAGAAGATCCAATCCTGTTCCTGTTATGTAATGGAAAACCATATGCCAACAGTATTTAAACATAGCAGATGGTGCTATGACACTTCTCAACGTCTAGGGTTCATATTTCAAGTCATTGTACAGTAAATCCTTAAGTTGTGTTGTCAAACAGCTGAAAACTTTATACCTTACAAAGGTTGATGGACTGCGAGTCATCTTGTATCAGTGGGAAGCAAGAGGAACACCTCTGTACAACATGGCGGTAAAGTATTCCAGATTAGCCACTTTCCAAAAACACAGAAAGCAGACCCGGTCGTCACCTCATTCACCTGTCCATAATGTCATAACATTAACATTCCAACTCTCGACACGACTCAGGTCTAACCTTCACGTAACTACCACACTGACATGTAAATAGGCTTCAGTGTCTCCAACACGCAGCCAGACTCTGGCCTGGAGCACCTGTCGAGCTTAACATGCACACGTACGTCATCTGACATTGTTGGAATACAGATCACTGTGATAATATCATACCATAATATTCACAACATTCAGGGACTTGCGACCGTCACGTTTCAGGAACAGAAATCAAGAGTGAATGTAGACACTTATAGATATGATGTGGAAATTAACAACTGAGGAAGACTGGAATACCTTTTTTTCTTTGGACACGTCTAGATAAACTGTGAGTCTCTGTGCTCAAGATGAAAACCAATTTATCAAATATCCATAGAAACGTTTATAGCTTTATCCACTCCTCCACCATTGATCCATAACATCTAAATGTTCCAAACACTACCACAAACTACAAAGCTAAATACATCACTAATGTGTCATACCTGGCCTTCCTATCACATACGTATAGCATATTCAACGATGTATTGTACATGCAGATCAGCAACTCTTTTTCTGCCTTGACTTTGAGTTTCCATTGGATTCCAGTGACATTGCTTTGAATCCTTCACTGATGACAGCAGACGTCTTTGGGATGGGAAGCACATGTAAAGAGTACAGAAGGCGAGCATTTGATAATCAAGACACGGAATTTGGGATGGATTCAAAATACTTACAAACTGACATAGACAAGAAGTCCATCAAGTTGACATTTGAACTACAACTACAATTCCATTCAATGAAAATTAGCCACACAAAGGTACGTAAGTGCTGTTTATTTGACATTTTGTGCTAACCTGAGGCCATTCACAGAGACCACAGGTCCCAGGTCAATGGGAAAAGTATTCCGTGGTGTCAGGGCTTTTGTTTTTAATCGTGTGAGAGAGACAACTACTAAGCCCTGGTGGGAAGACTCAGAGTAAGTGATTCTGGTGATGTAGTAGTCTCACGGACCACTGTAGTTCTGAGGACCCATGAACCGAACCCTTCATGCAGGTTTTCTCTCAAACAAGAGTAACTCAACAGAAATTGCAAAACCTGACGAGAATGTTTCCACAGCCGTGGCTGATTCAACATGACCAACATGACCTTTATGTGTGAAATGTATGTGAGTCCACCATAACAACTGCAAGCTACTAAACTATTAGTTGCATCTTGGAGATACTGAAAAGAGAACTACCGTTACTGTCGAGTCTCTCTGTGTGAATTCAGCAGAGCAGAAAAACACAATGCGTGACTCCTCCAACAACTGTGTCAGCAGCCCAGCCTGGATAAGAGGCCCAACATGCAGCTGCCTGTTTTGACTAGGGTTGAACGGACCAAAGCGACAACACAGTAGCTTGTCACGTCGCAATGGTTTGATACATTGTCTGTACCAGAAGCCACGAAGCCGCTCGCTGTAGACACACAGAACAGTCTGCACGGTGGTTATCTGTCAGCTGACAGTGGATTGGTCTGCGACACTCAGATAACTGGAGGACAAACGATAGGCTTCAAGGCTGTTGGGTCGCCCGGCTGCCTCTCAGCTCCGACGGGAGTTTGTCATTTACATGATCCACGTTTACAGTGAGTGAGCAAGTCGATGTGATCGAACGCCAACACACTGCAGCTGCGTTGTACTACTTCCAATTCAATGAACGTGTTTTGCCTTTCAAGGAAAATTTCCAACCTCAGGTATTTTGAAGTTTTCATCACGATGAGCATCGACACCAGGACACCATCTCGGTCCACCTACTTTCTTTGAACCCCTTGTGCACTTCTGCCTCAGCTATTGGATTCTTACAATCCTCAGAATGGATTATAACAAACCCAGTGTGGAATTCAAAGGCATATTACATTTACACTTTCCATGGATTAAAATGTCTGCAGCAGAACTATGTGGAACTGGATGTTGTTTGCTAAAATACATAATAGACAGCCACACAAAAAAAAGAGGAAGTCCTGAAACTCAACGGCCAATAGCCTTTTCACACACTGGGATTCCGAAAGTAGACATAACATACCTCTTCAAGGGTTGGTTCATTACAAAATAAATAAATGTTGGTACATTAAACTACAACAGAATATAGCGGACATTTTTTGTTTTATTTGCCTAGGTTGCAGTATCAAGCCAAGAGATTGTTTGACATTGAGGGAATGCGCTTATAAATATGAATTAAACCAAGGTAATACAAGTTAACTGGTACTGTAAGCTTTAGAGGTGCTGGTATGTCCTTTCTTTCTAACCCATTTTTTCAGTCTTTATGCGAAAATATACTAATTGTCGTGGCCCTCTATATTTACTGCACAGATGTGAGTGACATTGTCAAATCTAAGTCATGGTAAAATAGTGAATAAGCATATTTCTCTAAATATGTCCCTTCAATATCCATTTCTTTCTCTCTCCAGTCCATTGTCGGCTCTTACTTAATGCAGTTTTACACATTATTTTTGAGTCACTGGGTTGTTCAATGAAACACTAAATGATGATGTCAATATTTGCTGATTGCAGAACGGGTACTATCATCTGATCAACTAGGACGAGCCCGTTTGCCCTCTGACCCAGTTCTATTCTGACTGAGGAGCAAAGCGTCGTGCAGTTATCTGGTGTCAGGTGGTTTTTCGCTGAGACAGGAATAAGGGAGTGAGTCATCGGCTTGAGCAAGGCGGTGTGGAGGCAGGGCGGGTATTGGAAAAGAGAAGGAGGCCGGTGTCCTCTGTAATCCACAGTACAATTATACTGATCTGTGCAAAGCCGCACACACCTTGAGAGAAACCCATGAAACACGCTGAAGAAAAATGGCAGCGAATACAGTCTCAGCTTATAGACAGTACAAGTAGAAGTGCACGCGTGAGAGGAACGCACAAGGATTGGTGTTGTCATTTTGAACTGTGTACAGACAGACAGACTGTTTTAGACTTGGATGTGTGGGTGGAAACAAACACCCAGAGAACATTTGAGACAACACAGTCGTGACACTACAATCACATGGTCTGCAGGATGCGAGGGTGACTGACGGTAACAGTGTGGTGTCAATGTAGACTGTAGGTTAACAGGGTCCCAGGGTCAGAGGCTGCCAAAGCTCTTTATTACATAACACATGACAGGCCGACGAAAGAGAATGTGTAGCCTCCTGTCTGGGGCAAGACGAGGGGATGTATGGAACAACATCACGTTCCTGTGATTGATGAGGTTGACTTTCATTCATATTTTTCCTATTGTCAACTAGTTTTGTGAAAAGACCAAACCAGCACTTTGTTAGCTCAACTACTCATACTCACTGACTGTGGGACTCACAGCTCAACGCTCATTTCTACCCAACTGAAGACACAAATATGTTGTTTCTTTTAAATCAAAATGAAATAGTTCATTATGGGTCATTCCAGTACCCATGAACGTTCCAGGCTCACACTGGGACTGATATGTAGGCACAACTCATTCACAAAAATCTATTAACCACACACCAGCGGAAATATCCTGTCAAGTTGGAAATGAGTTACTTGACGTCCCATGACTCGTGTCGTGTTGCTACAAAAATAACTCATGGAAGATATAATCACGGACGTGCCTCCCGACCTAACTGCATTATTTTTCATATTGCCTCTGGCTGGAGTCCATTATATCCAGAGGAGGTTGGATCACAGTGAACGGTGCAACACAGCTGGCGAGCTACGACAGCTTCTTCCATTGTGGATTGTCCAGCGGTCTGATCCCTCAAACGTCAGCAGCGTCAACACTCTTGCTACACGTGAATGGCACAGAAACGTGGGTGACGTTAAAGTTGGACTGAGTATGATCGGTCGAGTGGACTCACTTCTCCAACCCACAGATGAAAAGCCGCAGTGATTCTGGAGTCACCTCGTCACCGACAGCAGAAGCAGCAGCTCCTGTTAGTTTTCTTTGATTCATTTCATGTCCAATCCATTCATTTATTGCTTCCCCGTTACCCTTCCCAATAGAATAAGCTAATTATCCAAATTCAATTTAAACAAAACCATTGGACCATGACCTCTGGCTCGTATGACAACAGAAACCCTCTGGTGTGGCTTCTGTCTGGCCAACTAGGACCAAAACCACCGGCGGAAATTAGCATATCCAGAAGAAAATGCCATGTGGTTGCTTGCAGCAGCAGCTGCTGATCCAATAGCACATTTAGATATGATTGATATCACAGTTCACAGGTCGATGGCAGCATGACATCATTTGAAAAATGAAAGACTTGAAATGACAAACAGTCTGATAAGGTCCAGGGTTTCACATACCGAAAGCAAGAAGTATATCATTGTAATTATCATAGACATTTAAATATATATTATATATACACACAGTTTTTAACCCATTAGTTCCTACTGAAGACATGAGTCTTTGAAGATGGCACGTTCTTTTTGTCGATCCATAACCAATGTCAGCCTTAACAAATGTTAATTACAGTGCCAGTGTAAGTTGGATATTACGTTTCCATCCCTTACCCACCTGGTGCTGTAGCCGGTCCATCTTTTCACTGTCCATCAGCGTCCAGTCTTCTGCTCAGGGATCAAAACCTCGGCTCGAGTCAGAAGAACGACGGCTCGAGTCCTTTGCAAGCGAGCTTCACCACCAGACACTGCCGACAAGCAACCACAGGGAGGGGAGGGAAAACGTATGTAAGACATGGTATCATGTGACAAGGTGTCAAACTGTGGCTTTACATTCAAAACACTTAGAGAATAAATATAGGGGGACATAAGTCATTTGTTGGGGAGACGCCTTTGGATCAAAATAAACTGTGTAAAGTCATGGTAATGAAGGAGCATGAGGTGGTTTATTGATTATTTTACTATTGTTTTTTATAGGTTTTTGGACAACAGTGGAGCTCTGTTGCACTGTGTGTGTGTGTGTGTGTGTGTGTGTGTGTGTGTGTGTGTGTGTGTGTGTGGGTGTAAGTGTGTGTGTAAGTGTGTGTGTTTCTAAACCCCAGAATGGACATTCTGTCAGAGCAGTGGAAACTAATCTGTGGGAAACCTGTGAAGAGGAGGGAGCTGTGATGTCTGCAGTCTGGATAACTCAAAGGTGAACGTGACTGCTCACCATGCTCCACACACAGTCACACACACACATACACACACACACACACTCACACTCACACACGCACACACACGCACATACACACACACACACACACACACACACACACACACACACTCACACACACACACACACACACACACACTCACACACACACACACACACACACACACAGACACACTCACACACACACACACACACACTCTCTCATCCTCTCCTCCTCCTCCTCCTCCGTCTGCCAGCTGTGATCAGCATACGTGCAGCCTCACACATAGCCTCCTCAGAGGCCACAACCTTGCGCTCACACCAGCTACTGACACGAGACCTGGATGACTGGATTCCGGGCTCGGCTCTGTGGCCCTGTGTCGAATGCAAACGCCATCTTTTTTACTATTTTGCCTTTGAATTGATGTCATATGTCATATATAACTAAACCTCCAGCACTCTTGGTAACAAAGTGCAGCGACAGTCACCAAGCTCTGCAGTATACTCAGGGTGTGTTCACCACAACATGCCGTCACTGTGGGAGGTGTGAGACGACAACTCACATGGCAGAAATATGTAGAACATATAAAATGCATTATCATGCTGGAGCTGGACATAAGAAGATTCACAAACTGTGGCCATGAAAAGATGCAGGAAGAGACAATATGATTCTAACCAACAGAAATATAACAAAAGTTATATATATAGATATATATATCTATATATATATATATTGATATTGATATTGTGCTTGTGCATTGTGTAGATTGCATATAATACATAATTGGTAAGTTTCGTGAAATGTTTAGCTGTTGAGCAAAGTGTTTGTCATTCTCTGCCCATAAAGAAGAGTTGACAACCACAGCCTTCACTCAGGGGCAAAAATCGTTTAGATATTTATCAGGAGAATTATCGATACAGACAGATATGAACATTTTTATCTTGATGACATTGATTTACCCTTTCCGTCAGCTCCCACCAGTTTGAACACTCTCCTCCGATCTCTCATCAACATTCTGAGGACAATGTCAGATCAGAAACACTGGGACTCGCCCGGCTGACACCAACAGACGGTGAGATACCTCTTCCAGGCCGTCCCACCCCAGAAATGTCCTTCCCTGACTCGAACTGCACAGACTGAATGTAATGTAATAGATTACTAGCAACCAGAATTTGTTACCTGACTTCGATGTCATTCAGAGAGGGCGGCGCGGTGGTGTGGTGGTTGGCCCCTCTTTGCTGCCTCACAGCAAGGTCCATGCTTCGAATCCAAAATGTTCTGTGTGGAGTTTGCATGTTCTCCGTGTTGTGCCTGGACATTGGTGAAAGTACCATTTGTCTAAGCAATATAATTGATCAGTTGTGGCTATCAAAATAATACAATAATAATATTAAAAATGTTAATATTAAATAAGAACTTTAATTAATATCAAAGTTCCTCGGGGCACCACCCTTCAAAGGAAGGGTAATGATAGCCAATCAATTGATTTAGTCTCAATTACAATATGCTAACTATGTATTTGGAATTCTGATTGATAATTAAATTAATAATTACCACCAGAATCACCACCTTGGTAGTTAGCAGAGGTTGAAGGATTTGAAGTTCTACCGGTCAGAGGTTGGCAATACTCACACTTATGCAACATTAAATAGACCATATTTAATAACATTTATTTAAAAGACAAGTTGAAACAACAATATCTAATCTAACAAAAGAAATATATACAAGTCTGAGATTGTGTGTGTGTGTGTGTGTGTGTGTGTGTGTGTGTGTGTGTGTCTGTGTGTGTGTGTGAGTACACAGACTAGGTGGCCGTAAAGGTCAAAGGTCTAAGAAGTACTACAAACAAGCTGGCGGTGAAAAAGGAACTAAACCCTTGCTCTCCGTTGAGAGGTTGGAGAAGAGAGTGATGTCTCCTTGAAGTTGGAGGCAGGAAGAGCGTGAAAAGATGGATGCGCATGATGACCCCCTGGGGTCTGGGGCACACAGTGACCAATGGCAGCTGGAGCTTGGAGGAGAGTTCACACCAAGGTGTGATAAGTGAAGCATTCTGGGATTCTGAGTTTTCCAGTCGGTTCCTTGTCTTTGGAACAAAGACCCAAATGATCAGGTGCTCCATTTTGTGAAGCACTACATCCGTGTCTGTGTGGGTTCTCTCCGGGTTCTCCAGCTTCCTCCCACAGTCCAAACACATGCAGATTCTGGAGACTCTAAATTGGCCGTAGGTGTGAATGTGATAGTGAATGGTTGTTTGTCTCTGTACAGTATGTTGGCCCTGTGATGGACTGTGACCCCCCCCCTGCCCCCCGCCCAATGTCAGCTGGGATTTTCCTGCAGCTTGTACAACCTTGTATGCATATGGCTCTCCACAACAAGGCCTATGTAGATAACAGTCTTCATACATCTCTGCAGAAATGTGATTTATTCTCCAAGAACATAATCTGTTGGGTGAGTACAATCGGTACGTAACTCCCTGTTGATTCTGTCCGCTCCAGCTGGTTTTCTGTCTTCATGGTGCTTTTGTTCCAGGCAAAGCAAGTCGGCTTCTGGCCGTAGCCTCCTGTGTGTCGGTCAAACATGCGAGCGAGTTCGACCGTCTCAGCCGCCTCCTGGCAACAAACCAAATAGGCGTTTCTCAAAACCCTTCAACCATTGCTTTAGAACCGAGCGAGCTCGATTGCCACAGTGTGTGCAGATGTTTGCCTTGACCGGGGGGCAGCTCAGGGGGCGAGCTTTGAGTTGGTGAAGTTCAGTAAACATGAAGTCAAAGGTATTGATCACGTCAATCAACAGATATAGTCACTTTGCGCTGTGAGACAGAATCTCATATATATCTCGTGTCTAATCTAGTTTTTTTTTTAAATATATGACTATGGACAGTCCAGGTGCAGATGTTTAGCTCGGTGCCCTATAAGTTTCCTTTGGGATCCTACAGAACTTTCAGGCACTGGCATCCTTCCAAAGTGATGTGTAACGGGCCACCAGCTCGACAACAACCTCAACTTGAACTCTGACGTCACGGTGACGTGAGACGACACACACCTCCACTTCTGATACACGCCAGTGCCGACTGCCAACGTCCAACAGCCCTCACAACAGATTCCAAGAGGGGTGAAGGTTAGTGATGCTGCAAAGCCGCTCTTTCTCTGAACGCACACACACACACACACACACACACACACAGACACACACAGGCACTCACACACACACACACAGACACACACAGACACACACACACACACACACACACACAGACACACACACACACACACACACTCACACACACACACACACACACACACACAGAGACACACACAGACACACACACACACACACACACAGACACACACACACACACACACACACACACACACACACAGTCAAACAGATGGATGTTCAGACGCAGTACTTGAATAATGTCCTTAACAACATTCCTGAAATGCGTAAACATAAAAAGAGAGGACTCCCTCAACTAATAAGAAAACAATATACTTATATTATGTGCCAATAGTAGATGAGCATGTTTGATCAGTCATGAGATTGGAGTTGTTGTCTTCTCAGACAACAGAGCAACACACTGAAGTAAATCCTAGGCTGAGATTCAGGACCATAATCTGTGACGTCAGACAGAAAGAATGTCTTGATCTGAAAAGGTAAGAGGCCGACTGTGCAGACCCCCACTGTTTGTTTGAGTTTGAAAAGTATTCACCCGTAATTAAATTCAGACAACACTCCGCCACGGAATATCTCCATAAACTGGCAATCGATACAAGTTAGCAAGAATAAAAGACATCTGCATTTTCTCCACTGGTGATGGAGAACGTCTTGTGTATTGTCTGAGTATTTGACAATTTACATCAATTCAGTGATTTTGAAAAAAAACAAAAGCAACTAAAAGTGTTAGGCCACGAGAACCAACAGTAATATGAATAGGTCGCATGTATTTACATGGCAGGTTTCTTATTTCTATGTTTATCTAAAAATTGAAATTCAAAATTGTCTCCAATTCAATAATATCAGCGGTAAGACTAAGTAGAGCTAGAATTAAAAGTTCATAACTACCAAATATAACCAGGGAAACAATAAATCAACCAACAAACAGACTGAATCACCCAAAGGGAGAAGGATTGTCTACGGTTGAATATTCATGACAATGAATATATTAAATACATTCTCTGATCCCCTCAGAGAATGTATTTAATATATTCATGACAATGGATATATTAAATACATTCTCTGATCCCCTCAGAGACTTCCCCAGCGAGTTCACATCCTGACATCTTCTGTGGCGCCTCCAAGTGGAGCAGGACCTGAAAAGCTTTTAGTCTTACCAGGATCGTTGGACAGGCAAGTGAAGAAAAGGTTTATGTTTTCACCTGCCTGTCCTCACAGCCAAGTGGATTTTTTAAAAAGAAAAATATGAAAATATCAAGTCAACAAATAAAACCTGGGATTCAACACCACAGTCTCTCAAGTGAAGGTTCGACCCTTTCATTCACCAACACCTGCTTTGTATATCTTGATACTCCTCATACCACGTCACCTGGCTTCTTCCACAGACAATAAAAAAGTGAATCATCACCTTGAGGACAATGGCGGACGTGATGCCTCTTGTAGCCGAGACCCAGCAGACAGGATTCAGACTGCTCACAATGAAGATCTCCAGGGTTTCTGGCAAAAAAGCTCGTATTATACAGCAGAGCTGTGAGTCAAGGCTGGATTATGGACCAGGCCAGTGGGGCCAGTGCTCCGGGGCCTCGCTCTGCCGGGGGGCCTCCAAGCCTCGGACCGCACGCGGTGCTTGGCCCAAGACTTCCGAAGGAAGTTGAACACCAGGGCCACTAGTGACCACCAGGCCCCTGTGTGTTTATATGGTGAGAGAACCACTGGGACCCCCGGACCCCCCAGCACTCACCGTGATCCAGGCCACTTGTGAGCTAGCTATGCTAACATGTCAGCATGGTCAAAATGGCCGCGTTACTGTAACAAGCTGGTGTTAGGTAAGTAACGTTAATCATCTTCACTATTTAGTTGTCATTTGCTATTAAGCAAAAAACATGACCTGCTCATTAGGCATGTGGAGAAATTGACATTTTAAACTCTTGATAGTGCTACAGGAAATGTTAAGGGACCCCATCCTGAGGATGAAATGAATGTGGAATGAACAGTCGTTCTCTGTCTTCATGAGGATGTCTCCGGGGGGACATTCTGTTTACTACCTAACTAACCTTTCAGTGACGCATTTGCAGAATACATCTTAAAATAGAGATCAGAGAAAGTGGAAAAAATTCAGAGAATTTATTTCAAGTTTGCAAAGAAAAACAAAATGGAAAAAAACGTGTCCCTGTTCTCACTTTCACTTTGACCAAATTCCTGCGAATGATATTTGAAAATATCTGAACAGGTAACGGTCACCATTGCACCTCTAAGGCTTGAGACAACAGATGAGTCACATTTTCTAATACAGACTTGACCAACATTTGATTTCAATTCACTGTACATTACATTCACTGTGCACCCCCCCTCCCGGGGGGTCAGACGTGGTGCGGTCCAGGTACCTCAGGTACCTCAGGTACCTGAGGTACCTCAGGTAGCTCAGCTGTCTACGTCAGGTCGAACCAGGGAGAATCTTCCGGAGGGGTCTGGGATGAACCACCTCTCCCACAGGTCCAGGTGAACGGCAGGATAGTTCCACGGTTTGAAGGGGCCGTTCCAGTGCAGCAGCCGGGCCTCCTGCAGGAAGCTCTCTGGATAGCGGGCATCTGGACTCCAGCCTGGACAGACAACATCACAGGTTTCTTCTCTGTGTCAATATGTGGCAGAAATAATGAGGCCCTTAGTCACGACTTGCAACTAAACAAAATGACTCCCTTTACGATGTGAATGACATTTTTCAGTTGGTTAGTTTTTCAAACTGAGTATGCACTTCTTCACCTCAGTCAGTGCTGATTCTGACAGTTCAGTCCGTGGCTTGTCCAGTCTGATGCAGGACATTCAGTTCAGTACAAAGTTGGTCGACACAAGCACAGCACATGAATCGAATGGCTCAGCGGACTAGTATTTGTGGCCATCAGATCATGATTGTTTCCGTGGAAGGATGACTGTCAAGGCTATCATCATCAGCTTGTGCCAGCAGCACCGTGGCCACAGCGGCTTGTGGCTGCCTGTGGCAACAAGAGAGGCATTCAAGTGACTAATGTTTGCCCACAGGATTACTTCTGGTTCTGCACCCATCTACCTGAACTCATACGGGCTCATGCTCATTCTCCTCCAATAAACACGTTGCCAAGGCAATCACTGTCCAAACTGTCGTGGTCCCCCAATGGTGGAAGGAAATACCCAGAGCTATCACAGCAGGGGCGTCCCGCTCTATCTTCAACAACCTCTTAAGGACTTGTTTCCTCTGGGATCACCTCCTGTCCTCACACTCAAAACGTCTGCGAGAAAGGTTTGATGAGAGGTTGTAGCAGGTCTATGCTGCCCTCTGCTGGAGAAGACTAACAATTTAAAGTTACATTGGTTTTCAGGTGTGTGAACTACATGTCTTTGTCATTCCATGTCAAAACACCTCAAGGATCAAGCCACACAGCCCCCTCCTCTGTCTGTATGAACAGGCCTGTGAGACTACGGTCCAGGCCAGCGCTTTCCTGCTCACTCCTCGCCCCCCTCCCTTCGTGTTCCTCCTCGCTCCTCCTCGCCCCCCTCCCTTCGTGTTCCTCCTCGCTCCTCCTCGCCCCCCTCCCTTCGTGTTCCCCAAAGCTCCTCCTCGCTCCTCCCCGGGTCTGCTGCGCAACTACGGCGTTGCGCTGCCATGACAACAGTCGCACGTAACAAGGCACATACACGACGTAGAGACCCGGGAGGCACAGCGAACACGTTCTCCATAATTACACACAGAGCACAATGCCGGTAGCCGCGAGCCGCGATGTCTGCCGGCAGCCGCGACTGTCACAACCGACCGCCGGCAGCCGCGAGAAAATGATGGCGTAGACGCGATCTGTTTTTCCGCACTTCAAGGGGGAGGTGCTGCTCAGGTTGGGGGCGTGGTCGCCCCAGTAGCAGGAGTCAACTTACGTCACTTGACGCCCGGGCTGTGAACGGCTCGTCTACAGACCGTCTGCACGATCAACCCAAACCACGAATCAGCGACTCATTGTTTTCTTTTCATTCTCCGTGCGCTGGCAGACACCCCAGATAACCAGATATACGTGGAGGCAGCTGAAAAGGTGCCTGGAGCATAATATGGGCCCTTTAATACACTGATTTGTAATGATTCAGGTATTTATAATCTGCCGAATTAATTTTTTTAAACCAAAATCCCGCTGATTCACACACTCGACCAACCACGAGTCAGAATCACCTGTCAATCACGACGTTTCCCCCCATTATTATAGCATCAAATAGCTAATTAAAAGCAAACGTACCTGAAAAATGAACTCTTGAACACACATCCGTGTGATAACAACTACCTGACAATGACAGAAACGCTGTGGTCCATGGTCCATGTCTCATCGACATGGAAGAGGCATGGTATAAGACCTATACTGCAGCCAGCCACCAGGGGGCGATTGAGGTGTTTTGGCTTCACTGTCATGTTGACCATCTTCATACACAGACTATGATAGGAATACATTTTCTTACCTTTTGCTATTTAAGGAACTGCAGTTAGGCTGCATCTCCAGTCTGTTTTCAGTTTTGTAGTTAGACATATACACTGAGAACACTCTGCTCATATCATGTACACAGCTGTTTCATCTAATATATGCCACAAGAGGAGGAATTGTTTTCTCAATTCTTTTTCACAGGTATCATTTTCATTTTAGCTTAGGTCTTGTTTAAGATAAGTTTAAGATTTCTTAGACACATTGGGAACTAGCATGGCGGAGTGATGATATTACCAAGGTGTCTGACGTGCCACAGCGGGTCCAGTGTTGTGTACTTGTCATGGAAAACGATGAGCATGGGCGGGGTCGCCACACCTCCTGCCATGGCACTACTGTATATGTTCTGCCTGGTAAAGAGAGGGGGAGGGGTTGCTGGTCAGACAGATATTATTACAGCCTTGATACATGAAATATAAGTGAAAAATGAATGAAAGAATTATCTTCCCCATGTTAAAAAAGGAAAGCAGATTTAAAACGGTGCTAACTAAAGGCTGAATTGCAATGAAGGGGCACAACTTATTTTGCATGTGGTTGTGATCAAGACACAAGTCACCACATACGTGAAGGTAAATGAATATCCACATGAAAATGATACATCATATTTCTGAACGTCTGTACTGTACATCACACATGTAAAATAAAAGTAAAACTTTGGAAGTCTGGATTCTTGTTAGTTTTGATCTTACAATTGTACCGAGTGGTTCTTGCCAGATGACCCTCTCTGCCCGCCCGTCCTATTGCTCTCCATTTATCTTACCTGAAGTTCTCTTCCATCCACCTCTCCAGCTGTTGGGTGATCTTCTGTTTCTTCCACTCACTGATGTCTGCCACAAACACTCCGGGGTTGAAGGAGCAGTCTCTGGGGTTGATGCCCAGGTCCTTCACTTCCTGTTTCCTGTAGTCCAGGAAGCCCATGTAAGTTGTCTAGGGGACGAGCTCAGAGGAGAGGACGTATTTCAGTGGCAGAAGCTGAGTCTTTAGAAAAAGTTCACGACTGAGAAAAGGGTGGCTCTTCAGGAATTCAGAATTCATTTCTCCAATAGTCCAAAACAAAGACCCTGGCATTAATTATAACATCAAATTGAATATTTGAGTGTCTGGTTTGACAAATGCTAATGGCACTGGACCCTCACACTGGCAGTTTATCCTACAAGATATGAGATAAAAGAGATAGAACCCCACCTGCATGCCGATGCTGCGCACCATCTCGTGGGTGGAGGGCAGGTCGCAGTCGGTGGCGAACGCTGCAGCGTGTCCGGGCTTCAGGTGGATGTTAAACAGATCCTTGATGTCTCCTTAAAAGCATGGAAAACTTTTGTTGAGTGACAAAAAGTACATTACATGCAAATACTCTCCACTCTACCTGTCACAACTATGTTATCTAATATGAAAGTGATGGTTAAAGGAGACATTCACCTCTGGACAGAGAAACAGTGGGTTTGATGTGCATGGATGTGAAACTAATAAAAATTTTCAGACTCAAAGCCATGCATGTATCACTTTCATATCTGACACTGACTCAGTCACTGGGCACAGTTATAGACAATAATGTGTCACTACACATAATGAAAGGCCTTACATTTCAATAAGTCCTTTGGAATATAGCATTGCATTAAAAAGCTAAACACTTGTCCGTGCCCATACCTTAAATGACAGAGACAGCATATGGCATATTTGTCATGAACACACACAATAAGAATTTGAGAGGTTCAATGAGCTTGTCACTAACTGGATGTATAACATGAAATTCTCACGGGACGTCCCGGGGCCTACAGTTTTAAAATGCTTGGTATATAATTACAGCGTGCTGATACTACTCTTGACACCACCAGTGAACCCACAATGAGAACGGACTTTTCAGAGGATTTGAAGACCTCGTGGCTACACTACAATGACCAATATTTGCATATTCATAGGACAATGGCCATGATCACACATACTGTACGTACCCTGCACGATGACATCGTCGTCTAAGTAGACCACCCTCCTGTGCTTGATGTCAAGCAGGGGTAAGTAGAAGCGCACGAAGTTGAGCTGCGAAACAAATCAGAGTTTTTTCAGCGATTTCATGTTGTAGCTTTCTCTCCGAGCTGTTTGTCCTGCTGCAACTCACCGGATGTAACAGCTCAGGTCGGGAGGAGTCCGGCTTCACTTTTCCACGTAGAACCATGGGGTTAAATTCCAGGATCTTATACCTGATGCCTTTCAGCTTGGTCTTCTCGATGTACTGCCTGAGGAGAGGCAGAGGACGACAGATGAGGTCAATACACATGAGGGTCACCATGATGAGCATTCTGTATATATATAGAAATGTACGCATTTATTTAATTACAAAATGAAACGAAAAATAGCATTGCTGGATAGAGTCCAGCAATCAATCATGCCCACTTTCTTCGTGATTTGCCATTTTTGCAAAGGTTACACAGCTTATTTTTAGGCATTAAAACATTTCTGTAGTTCAATGAGAGGGAAGTTTTTTTATGAGTGCCTTATGATTTAGTTTTTCGTGAGTTTCACCAGGCCAGAGAAAAACCACTAGGGGAAACCCTGATAAGCAGTAACAGTGTGATGTCGGGTCCCTTCCATATTTGGAACAATTACAGTCAACCAATACATTTACAGAAATCCATATACCGATTGTACCTTTAGCGAACAAGTGACAAACCTCGTCAGTTTCACAGCATCGCGGAAAGTGACAATGTAGAAGAAAACGCTGGCGTCTGTGTTGCTGTAGATGCTGTTGATAGTTGCCATGGTTCCACCCATACGCTCCTCGGATGCACAGATGATGACGGGGATGACACTGTCGGCCTCCGGCACTCTCTCTGCAGGACCTCGAGCTGCGTTCCCACGGCCCCTCCGGTGGTCTGAGAGGAGTCGGGGAGGGGGCGTTACAAGTCGACATGGTGTAATGCATAAAACGGCCCACCCACTACTGTACAACGCTGTCTCTGCTTGTGATTTTCACTAGTTACTCATTATAGAAGAAGCTGTCAACTTTCGACAACTGCACGACAGTTCAAATTAAATGACAACCGGCGTGACTGTCCACCAATTGCATAAAAAGACAACGTATATAAAACTAAAAAATATGAATACAACCTGTGTGGATGTACCTGAGAGTTTGGTCCGAGCGGGGGCTCTGAACAGAGTGTTGTGCAGGAGCAGGCACAACATCAGCACCACCAGCACCATGAGGACATGATTAACTGAAACACGAGGAGAGGTGAGTCAGTCCTTCACCTACACTCGCCCAGTGTGCACAGAAAGATTCTATACAGTTTTATTTTCAACAATTTTCAGAGATATATACAAATACAATGGCCAGAAATGTGTATTTTTAAGAGCATTGTGACGTTACAGTGAAGTTGACCATGACTTTTTGGCCTTGACTGAAACAAGCCTATTATCAATTTCCTCAAACGCAAAGGGAGAAACATCATTTGAAACTGTTCATTGAAACAATCGAGTCATCAACAGAAGTGTTTCTGCCTCGACTTCTGTCCGCCGATGCTCCATCACTTACACACTAAACATTGGCATAATGTGTCAACGGGCCCGTGATTTTTCTCCTCGCAGAGCCACTGAGTCGTCCTTTTCTGAGTGCGAGTGTTTCCACCAGCTGACGGACAGACACCAGGGAAGAGAGAATCAAATACCACCTGAAACCAGGCCGCTCCTCCAGGTGCCATAACTAATTCTGGACATTGTTCTATCTGCGAAGCACAGATGGGAACCATTCTTACTGAAGCCTAGTCAGTCTTAGAGCTGGGTGTAATTAAAATATTAAAATGACTGCCGCTTTTTAAATGAAAACCCGCTATTGCACATTTAAAACGTGCATCTTTTCTTTTTTGTGTGTGCATAATTTCATTTTAGAAGCAAACTCCTGCAAGAGTTTTGCATTCAGTCCAAGTGTTGTTCACCCAGTGAAATTGAACTCCTTGCAGCCTGTCATCTGGTGACCTAATCACGCCCTCCCCAACACACAAACACATTGTGCACATGCATGAAGGCCGCATGCTTCCTGTTACCATCCCCCGGGAGAGCTTGGGGTCCTTCACCGCTCCACCTACTGAACCTCACTTTTACCACAAAGTAAACCTCACACCAGCAAACCACCGGGCTTGTTAGCACACACGAAGAGAAACAGGACACAGACATGAACACGCTCATATGAAGTGATTGAAATCAGTCACATTACACGTATCACTTACTTTTTCTCAGGAGAGCCATGTTTCATGTTTGTTTCCAGCAGCATCTGCACACACACACACACACACACACACACACACACACAGTAAGAGTAATAGAGAGGTATTAGGCCAACTTTCAGAGGAACAAGAGATGAAATGTTTCTTGGCGTTCACACTGGTGGGATGAAGGATTTGGCCTCAGTGGAGTAGGAACATGCCAACACAGCAGAAAGGGACCGAAAAGATGCCGGGTCTTCTATGAAATCATCAGATGTTTAACAATGACACACACAAAAGTACAAACTAAAGACTGAAGAAGCTCTTGGCAACTAATAAGGCACATTTATCAAATAAGGTCCTCCTCCACAGCAGATTGTGAGAGTAGCTTTAAAAGCCTCTCTCAAAGGTAACATGACGGATCACATGTTTGCTAAATAGACTGAATCTTCAACTCTCCAGGAATAACCAACATGGGAAATTAGGGAAAAAATATCCATATATTATATATTATAGTGCCAATGGGGGTGAAATAATGGGAAGTTGGTTGAAATGGAAACGTTAAGTGTACAGTGTACTGGGATCACACTGGAACTAAAGACTGACAGAAATCAGTTGGACTAGACACATATTTTGTGATTTCTATGTTCTAGGGGTGAGAGACTGTCATAGCTTTAAAACTAATTTGTCAATTCACATCTATT